>NC_044927.1:6270516-6284715 GCF_003576645.1 Ipomoea triloba | reverse complement strand
CCCCCCCCCCCCCCCCCCCCCAATTACAAGATGAGCATGTGCAACCCCATGCAGATGGCTGGCTCCGGGGTGAAAGGGGGAGGACCTTGCCATTCTAGAGAATCGAGATGCTGCTTTCATTAAGTGAGAAAATAATTAGAACAATGAGGCCCCTCAGGAATCCAAATACCGTGGCCCCTCAGGAATCCAAACACCGTAAGAGTTTCTTATAGGAAATCCGACACCACACTATCGTAGGCCTTTTGCAGGTCTACCTTGATCGCCATAATCCCTTTACTTCCCTTTTTTTCTATTCATGGTATGAATGGTTTCTTGAGTTAGGATCATGTTATCAAGTGTGGACCTACTCGGCAAAAAACTATTCTAGTGGGGCCTGATGATTTTGCTCATGAGAGGTCTCATTTGGTTAACTAGAACTTTGGAAATGACCTTGAAAGCCACATTCAACAGAGTTATCGGTCTAAAGTCCAATGTGGATTCTGGAACTTCTTTATTCGGGATGAGAGCATGCAATAGTTACCTCATCATAGTCGGTCCTGACACCTTCTAGACGTGCTGGTAGAAGGCGGTAGGGATACCATACAGGCATACAACCCTAGACTGCCATATTTTTCATCCCAAAGACTACTTTCTTAACTTCTCCAGTAGTTGCACTTCTCACCAACTGGTCCACATGAGTCTTGGGATGACCCGATCTTCCGACAGTGGCCCCAACTCCTCTACCATGTCAAGCGGTGACCTGTAGAAAAGAGATGAGATAAAACCAGTAATGTGGTTAGCAAGCACTGTGGGGTCAGCCGTCCAGACCCCTTGAATTTTAAGGAACTTGATATTGTTTTTATTTCTTCTCATCATTGCCGAGTTGTGGTAGAAGCAGGTATTTCTATCACCCTCCTTAATCCAATTCATTATAAGAATTTCTTCTTGGCGTAAAACACTATTGAGATCGCCTATAAGACGTTTTTCAAGAGTCTGAAGGCCAAGCGAGGTAGAGTAGTTTGCGAACTGTTGAATCCCTGGGATCCTCGCCTCCAACTACCTCTTAAGCCTAAATATGTCCCAAAAACTTCAGTTTTTGGGAATATTTATTACTGAATTAAAGCCTAAATATGTTCCATTTATTACTGAATTAACGGAACTGAAGTTTTTTCGATTAATCAATCAGTTAACTGATTAACCGAAGTTTTTTAAGCTAAAGTTTTAAATCTTTAAAATAATACATATAATAATAAATTCAATTAAAATAATACCTATAATAATAAATCCATAAGAAAATA
This sequence comes from Ipomoea triloba, assembly GCF_003576645.1. Classification (NCBI taxonomy): domain Eukaryota; kingdom Viridiplantae; phylum Streptophyta; class Magnoliopsida; order Solanales; family Convolvulaceae; genus Ipomoea; species Ipomoea triloba. The sequence goes on along the minus strand of NC_044927.1, from coordinate 6,283,438 downwards.
TAGAAACATAATAATACCATAACAACATTACAAACATAAAAAAACACAAATTAGAAAGTCCAAACATCCTAAATAGAGTAAGTAAATTAGGAAGGCAAATATCCAAGGCGAACGTCAGTCACGTAGTAAAACGACGTCGATTTGCAGCAGCCATATTATCAGCATTTCAAAACATTAGCAGGTCCACTCTCATCCTAAACCGGTACTGAGAAAGTGACAAACAACTTATAAGCTCTGAAGAAAAAATATCATATCACCAGCCTGAGAAAACCCCAACCTTAACCCTAAATCATCATTTCTATTCTTTATGCAAGTAAAGGATTGAAATTCTTTCGCCATGGACGTGGCTTATCTTCAAGCCAAATGCATTTCTTCTCCGTTTCGTTCTCCCACTCATCATTGCCCTCTTTTAGTTCTTTCTAGGGTTTCCCATTCCTTGCTCTTCAATCCCAAACACATCAATTTGCGCCGATGGAAGAACATGTGCTCTGCTTCCAACTCCGAAACCCTCGTCGCTGGCTCTCCCTCTCCCAATGGACACCACAAATCCCACGAGGTTGTCACTGTCAAGTCAGAAGACCACGACTTGGGTGACTTAAAATCTTGGATGCACAACAACGGACTCCCTCCTTGCAAGGTCGTGCTTGATGAGAGGCCCTCCCACAATGCTAAACATCGCCCAATTCACTACGTTGCAGCCAGCGAGGATCTTCAGGTTCGGAGTGAAAGAGTAGATTCTTAATTTTCTAGTTACTCATTTTTTTTTTCCTGATTTTCCTTTTCATTTGCTTATTCTAGACAGGTGATATTGCATTTTCTGTGCCGAATTCCTTGGTGGTAACATTGGAGAGGGTTCTGGGAAACGAGACTGTCGGTAAGGTGTTATTGAATTCATGAATCTAATAAAGGTTTATTTCTTAGAGGCACTAAGAATTCGACTGGATATGATTAGAATAAGTTGACTCCTTTTGAATATACAATGCAGCTGAACTCTTGACAACCAACAAATTATCAGAACTAGCCTGCTTGGCACTCTATCTCATGTATGAAAAGAAACAAGGAAAGAAATCCTTTTGGTATCCATACATTAAAGAGCTTGACCGGCAGCGGGGTAGGGGCCAGCTAGCTGTTGAGTCGCCTCTTCTATGGTCAGAAGCTGAACTCAAGTACCTGACAGGGAGCCCGACAAAGGTTTTTGAAGCTCCCATCTGTTGAGACTGAGCTCAATATGCGGTTTCTTTCTGTATTTAGTTTTAAATTGCATTTTGTTATAATTAAGGGTGAAGTCCTTGAGAGAGCTGAAGGGATCAAGAGAGAATACAGTGAGCTTGACACAGTATGGTTCATGGCTGGATCACTTTTTCAGGTCCTTACTTCTTGGTCTATATTTGGAAAACTTTCATCCTCTTTTTCTTTGCAATTAGTGAACTTCCGGATCCTGAATCTTAATCCTGACCTTTTGGGGGGATCGTATGCAGCAATACCCTTATGATATACCAACAGAAGCATTTCCTTTTGAGATTTTCAAACAAGCTTTTGTTGCAGTTCAATCCTGTGTTGTGCATTTGCAGGTTGGTGGAATATTAAGAAACTTGATTGGCAGTTTGTTAACTGGGCAATTACCTGTATCTTTTCTACTTTACCTATTGAAAACTTTGGTGTACTTGTCTACTTTGTAATCAGAAAGTTAGTCTGGCCCGAAGATTTGCTTTAGTTCCTCTAGGACCGCCATTATTGTCCTATTGCAGCAACTGCAAAGCAATGTTATCAGCTGTTGACGGTGCTGTGCAACTTGTTGTTGATCGTCCATATAAGACTGGGGAACCTATTGTTGTTTGGTATGTGCTTAGCTACCTTCACGTATTTTCACACCTTATTCTTTTGCCCCTCTATTGTGTTCTTTTCTTTAAGTGATGGTGTTTAATATAGCAAAAGCAGCAGGCTTGTGGTTTATTGGTCACTTCCATAAAATGCGATGTACTCTTTAAACATTACATGATACATATTTGTAGGTGTGGGCCACAGCCTAATTCAAAATTGCTCATAAACTATGGTTTCGTTGATGAAGATAATCCTTATGACCGAGTCACTTTAGAGGTAATTTTCCATTTTCCTATTATTCCTGACAATATCCTCAGCTTCAAGTAAAAATCTTTCACTTTCTATCAGGCAGCATTGAATACAGAGGATCCTCAGTATCAGGACAAGAGATTGGCTGCTCAAAGGAATGGGAAATCATCTGTACAAGCTTTCCATGTACTAATTTGTTCTCTTTTTCATTTAATATTTCTTTAATCTTTTAGATGAGTTTATTACAGTACTTGTTGACACAGGTATATGTGGGAAGAGAAAAAGAGACTATTTCTGAGATGCTCCCTTATTTAAGATTGGGATATGTTTCAGACCCTTCAGAAATGCAATTTGTATTGTCTTCTCAAGGTCCTGTTTGTCCGGTGAGCTCATCTGTTTGGTGAATGGTTTGATTCTTTATTCTACTTTATCAGGCTTGGTAATTTTGAAGGATGAAAAGTTTGGTACCAGCACAAATCCTGACTTTACTCAAGCTTATTAAATAGGTGAGCCCCTGTACAGAACGGGCAGTTTTGGACCAGCTAGCTGAGTATTTCAAGACAAGGCTGCTTCGTTATCCCACCACTCTAAGTGAAGATGAGGCTTTGGTAATCTTCCTTGAACTATGTTCTGAATCCAGTCCAATGGTCTTAAATTTAGGCTTTGAACCAACTTAATATGCTTTTGTTTCTCTTAGTTGGCAGATAATGACCTGGATCCAAAAAAGAGAGTTGCTACACAGCTTGTTAGGTTGGAAAAGAGAATCCTGAACACATGCTTGCAGATAACATTGCATCTCATAGACCAGTTACCTGATCTCTCTGTATCTCCTTGCCCTGCTCCTTATGCCCCTATATTAAAATGATAGGTCTCTCTCTCTCTCTTTCTCCTTCCTCCTCCCCTCCAACTCCACCCTAAAAAATAAACTTTAAAACTCCCCTGATGTACACTTTAAATCAATCATTTTGAATTCAACCATCAAATCACACAGATTGTAGCTCAATATTCATTTCATGCTGTGTAAGTTTTCGAATACTGTAAAATATTATGATCACCAAATTTTAACTTATATTTACTTACACACAAAAAAAGAACTTGAATCAAATCTGCTTTTTTGTATTTTTTTTTTGGTAAAATTTAAAATCCTTCCTTCCCTTTAACTCGTCTTTGTTTTAGAGAAGAATTTTATCTATAGGTTGAAGGGGAGTGGTGTTGAAAGAATGAAAAGTTTGAAGGGATTGATAGCATCTGTCTTGTGTAGGCTAAGCCATCTGTCTTTCTTAATGCTAGCATGCAGTGATTGCTGGTATTCTAGCCAATGAGGGATATTCGTATCTTTGGTTGTGCATTTACTGATCCAGTCGTCTTGATCGTAACTTGCAGGGCAGGGCATTGTTCAGCAAAGAAAAAAAGAAATATTTTTTCAAAGCGAAAATGGGAGGTTGCTGGCTGCTGCAAATATTTGGTGTTGGAACATGTTGGGTCCTTGTAATTGAACTACAGTCTCTACTCTCTACCTTTATATTTTCTTTCCTCCGCTTACTTAGTTGTACATTTTCACTCTCTATTTCTCACTTCATATCTTTTAGGTTAGAATGATGGTGCGAATAGCTGCTTTTATCTCACAGTACTTCCAAGCATCGGCCTTGTGGCCTTTATTGTAAATACTTTTGATGTATCATACTATGAAACACACTTGTTTCCTGATGCAATATAAAAGCTGTTCGGATCAGAGTATGCAATCTTGGCCCAATTTTCTGGTGAAAAGCGATCTAATTATCTTGACCTTCGGGCAGATCAAGTTGTCAAAGATCCGCAAATCTCTTAAGTCAGCTCTTGGTCAGATGTCAGTTTGAAAAAAATTAAACTATTATTCCGTCTTATTTTACTTGTAATGTTTACTATTCCGACTTCTGAGCGTGTTAAGAGTGTTGAAACGTTGGTTTTCATCTGTCTTATTTTGTTTGATTGACTTTAGTTATTTGACTTGTTCAAATAACTAATAAATGGGTTTGGTAATTGCTCTTTTTTGGTAATTAGTGGCTAGAGGCTAGAGAATTAGTTATAGCGGTTAACCATTTTGACCATAGGATTGTCTTATTTCTATAGAGATGTTTGATAAAACTAGTTATTTATTATGGTATTAGTGGTTAACATGTCAAAAGACACACATGAACATGCATATATTTTATAAAAATAATTCATTTATTATATACTAATTCTTAATTATAAAAATTTAAAGTTAATAAATAATGCAGGTATTTAAACAAAAAAATATAAATAATTGTTAATTATTAATTATTTAATATTTTAACTATTATATTTAAAATACTAATTTATTATCAATATTTATAAATTTATAAATATAATATAATTACAAAATAAATAAATAAAAAAGACAAAGAAAGAGTAAAAAAAAAAAAAATTAAAATATAAAACTGCACGATGAGCCCAGTTCTCCTCTACTTTTTATAGGGGAGCCTCATGCTTAGTTGCTTACTTTTAAAGCTGTTATCTTCTCCCATGCTTGGGAATAAACATGCATTTTTTTTTTCCAAATGCCAATAGAAAACACTGTTATTTTCAAAGTTAGTGGTTGGTTGAAGCGTCAATATGTCCGAGTGGTTAAGGAGATAGACTTGTAATCTACAAGTTCGAATCTTGGTGTTGACGTTTGAATGAATCAAATGTTGTTCATTTGGGATCTTGAATTTCTTTTTGGATTGTCTTATTGGGATAACAATATAATTATCATGACTTTCCTTAAAAAAAATAGTGATTGAAGTGTCAATATGTTCGAGTGGTTAAGGAGATAGACTTGAAATCTATTGGGCTTTGCCTTCGCAGGTTTGAATCCTGCTATTGACGTTTGAATGAGTTTAAATGTTGTTCATTCGGGATCTTGAATTTCTTTTTGGATTGTCTTGAGTCAAACGTTGTTCATTTGGGATCTTGATTTTTTTTTTTTTTGGATTGTCTTATTGGGATAACAATATAATTATCATGATTTTCCTTAAAAAATATAGTGAGTGAAGCGTCAATATGTCCGAGTGGTTAAGGAGATAGACTTGAAATCTATTGGGCTTTGCCTGCGCAGGTTTGAATCCTGCTATTGACGTTTGAATGAGTTTAAATGTTGTTCATTCGGGATCTTGAATTTCTTTTTGGATTGTCTTGAGTCAAACGTTGTTCATTTGGGATCTTGATTTTTTTTTTTTTTGGATTGTCTTATTGGGATAACAATATAATTATCATGATTTTCCTTAAAAAATATAGTGAGTGAAGCGTCAATATGTCCGAGTGGTTAAGGAGATAAACTTGAAAACTGTTGGGCTTTGCCTACGCAGGTTCAAATCCTGCTGTTCACGTTTGACGAATTTCTTTTTGGATTGTCTTATTGGGATAAAAATAGTGATTGAAGCCTCAATAGGTCCAAGTGGTTAAGGAGATAGATTCAAAATCTATTGGGCTTTGCCTGCGCAGGTTTGAATCCTCCTGTTGACGTTTGAACGAGTCAAACGTTTTTCATTTGGGATCTTGAATTTCTTTTTGGATTGTCTTATTGGGATAACAATATAATTATCATGATTTTCCTTAAAAAATATAGTGAGTGAAGCGTCAATATGTCCGAGTGGTTAAGGAGATATAGTGAGTGAAGCGTCAATATGTCCGAGTGGTTAAGGAGATATAGTGAGTGAAGCGTCAATATGTCCGAGTGGTTAAGGAGATAGACTCGAAATCTATTGGGCTTTGCCTGCGTAGGTTTGAATCCTACTGTTGACGTTTGAAAGAGTCAAACGTCTTTCATTTGGGATCTTGAATTTCTTGTAGGATTGTCTTATTGGGATAACGATATAATTATCATGATTTTCCTTAAAAAAAATATAGTGAGTGAAGCGTCAATATGTCCGAGTGGTTAAGGAGATAGACTTGAAATCTATTGGGCTTTGCCTGTGCAGGTTTGAATCCTGCTATTGACGTTTGAAAGAGTCAAACATTTTCATTTGGGATCTTGAATTTCTTTTTGGATTGTCTTATTGGGATAACAATATAATTATCATGATTTTCCTTTTAAAAAATAGTGATTGAAGCGTCAATATGTCCGAGTGGTTAAGGAGATAGACTCGAAATCTATTGGGCTTTGCCTGCGCAGGTTTAACTCCTGCTGTTGACGTTTGAACGAGTCAAATGTTTTTCATTTGGGATATTGAATTTCTTTTTGGACTGTCTTATTGGGATAACAATATAATTATCATGATTTTCCTTAAAAAATATAGTGAGTGAAGCGTCAATATGTTCGAGTGGTTAAGGAGATAGACTCGAAATCTATTGGGCTTTGCCTGCGCAGGTTTGAATCCTGCTGTTGACGTCTGAACAAGTCAAACGTTATTCATTTTGGGATCTTGAATTTCGTTTTAGATTGTCTTATTGGGATAACAATATAATTATCATGATTTTCCTTTAAAAAAATAGTGATTGATGCGTCAATATGTTCGAGTGGTTAAGGAGATAGACTCGAAATCTATTGGGCTTTGCTTGCGCATGTTTGAATCCTGCTGTTGACGTTAGAATGAGTTAAACGTTGTTCACTTGAATTTCTTTTTGGATTGTCTTATTGGGATAACAATATAATTATCATGATTTTCCTTTAAAAAAAAAGTGATTGAAGCGTCAATATGTCTGAGTGGTTAAGGAGATAAACTCGAAATCTATTGGGCTTTGCCTGCGTAGGTTCAAATCTTGCTGTTGACGTTTGTTGTTCATTTGGGTTCTTGACTTTTTTTGGATTGTCTTATTGGGATAACAATATAATTATCATGATTTTCCATAAAAAATATAGTGAGTGAAGCGTTAATATGTCCGAGTGGTTAAGGAGATAGACTCGAAATCTATTGGGCTTAGCCTGCGTAGGTTTGAATCCTACTATTGACGTTTGAACGAGTCAAATCTTTTTCATTTGGGATCTTGAATTTCTTTTAGGATTGTCTTATTGGGATAACAATATAATTATCTTCATTTTCCTTAAAAAAATATAGTGAGTGAAGCGTCAATATGTCCGAGTGGTTAAGGAGATAGACTTGAAATCTATTGGGCTTTGCCTGCGCAGGTTTAAATCCTGCTGTTGACGTTTGAACGAGTCAAATGTTTTTCATTTGGGATATTGAATTTCTTTTTGAATTGTCTTATTGGGATAACAATATAATTATCATGATTTTCCTTAAAAAATATAATGAGTGAAGCGTCAATATGTCCGAGTGGTTAAGGAGATAGACTCGAAATCTATTGGGCTTTGCCTGCGCAGGTTCAAATCTTGCTGTTGATGTCTGAACAAGTCAAACGTTGTTCATTTTGGGATCTTGAATTTCGTTTTGGATTGTCTTATTGGGATAACGATATAATTGTCATGATTTTCCTTAAAAAACATTGTGATTGATGTGTCAATATGTTCGAGTGGTTAAGGAGATAGACTTGAAATCTATTGGGCATTGCCTGCGTAGGTTCAAATCTTGCTGTTGACATTAGTATGCGTCAATATGTCCGAGTTGTTAAGGAGATAGACTTGAAATCTATTGGGCTATACCTGCGCAGGTTCAAATCCTGGTGACGTTTGTTGTTTATTTGGGTTCTTGACTTTTTTTGGATTGTCTTATTGGGATAACAATATAATTATCATGATTTTCCTTAAAAAATATTGTGAGTGAAGCGTCAATATGTCCGAGTGGTTAAGGAAATAGACTCGAAATCTATTGGGCTTAGCCTGCGTAGGTTTGAATCCTACTGTTGACGTTTGAACGAGTCAAACGTTTTTCATTTGGGATCTTGAATTTCTTTTAGGATTGTCTTATTGGGATAACAATATAATTATCATGATTTTCCTTAAAAAAATATAGTGAGTGAAGCGTCAATATGTTCGAGTGGTTAAGGAGATAGACTTGAAATCTATTGGGCTTTTCCTGCGCAGGTTCGAATCTTGTTATTGACGTTTGAAAGAGTCAAACATTTTCATTTGGGATCTTGAATTTCTTTTTGGATTGCCTTATTGGGATAACAATATAATTATCATGATTTTCCTTTTAAAAAATAGTGATTGAAGCGTCAATATGTCCTATTGGGCTTTGCTTGTGCAGGTTCGAATCTTGATGTTGATGTTTGAACGAGTCAAACGTTGTTCATTTGAGATCTTGAATTTCTTTTTGGTTTGTCTTATTGGGATAACCATATAATTATCATTATTTTCCTTAAAAAAATTGTGATTGAAGTGTCAATATGTCTGAGTGGTTAAGGAGATAGACTTGAAATCTATTGGGCTTTGCTTGCGCAAGTTTGAATCTTGCTGTTGACGTTTGAATGAGTTAAATATTGTTCATTTGGTACCTTGAATTCCTTATTGGGATAACAATATAATTATCATTATTTTTTACTTAAAAAAACAGTGATTGAAGCGTCAATATGTCCGAGTGCTGTTGACGTTTGAATGAGTTAAATATTGTCCATTTGGTATCTTGAATTTCTTATTGGGATAACAATATAATTATCATTAGTTTCCTTAAATTTGGTATCTTGAATTTCTTATTGGGATAACAATATAATTATCATTATTTTCCTTAAAAAAAACAGTGATTGAAGCGTCAATATGTCCGAGTGGAGCAAGCACGTCTCTAACGCTAGAAAAGAGCGAGTATTGTGGCACTAACAATGTTGGTCCACAAATATCAATTCTTAGCGCAAATGGTCCTTCCGGCGAAATCTCGGTCAATTTTGCACCGAAAATTTTGTCCCCTATATAGATGGGGTATGACGGTGTTTTCCTTTTACCACCATGTTTTTTCCTTAGAGTTTTTCACACTTTTAGTCCCAAGAGTATTGTGACACTTACAATGTTGATTTACAACTTTCAAAACTTGCATAATTGGTCCACGGTTATCAATTTCTTAGCGAAAATAATCATTTTAGTGAAATCTTCGCAAAAGGAAAAGACCATTATACCCCTGCTATTTTTTGAAGTATAATTACATGGAAAACACTAAAGAAGCCTCAACTAGTAATAATTCTAAAAAACTTAAACAACTAAATAAAATTATGAATAATAAAAACAAATTAAAACTATAAGAGTTAGAATGGAAAAGGATATCTAGTTATCATAGAAACATTTATATTACTTATTGTGAAAATGTTACTGGAAAACATTATCATGCATTGTGCTAAATATAAACATGAAATAAATAATATAAGAAAATTAGAAAAATAAGAAAATAGAAATTGAAGATCAAATAGCAATAAAAGGACAAGAATTAATATCAAATATAATAGAAAAAGTACAAAAACATTTAAAATTTTAGAATATCTCAATTAAGTTATTATTTACATAAGAGAAAATAGGTCGTAGCCTACAAAAAATAAATTGGTCAGAGCTTGGAAGATATAAGTGAAAAATGCATATTTATAGTAAAGAATATAATTAAAACTTCAAAAACGTAACTAATGTTGAGAAAACATTTAAACAAAATGGAATTATTAGAAGAATTATTAAAACTTACATGTTGTTATTTTAGCCTTCCTTAAGTCAATTTTTCGGAATAATGTAAACTCGATTGTACGCCAAAGTAATATAAAGAAGATAACCGAAAAGTAAAGTAGAGAAAACTGGATATCCTGTAACATTTTCACAAGTAATGTATGTGTATATATATATATGTATGTGTGTCTATATATATATATATATATATATATATAGGGGCGCACTCCCTTGCGAATTACCGCCCAAGTAGTAAATGAGAACACTCCACAGCCGTCCATGTGTCCAGATCAACGAATCAGCTGCAATTTTAAAAAATGACGCGGTGACATTTTCGTAAATAACTGAAACTTTGGTGCATCTAGTTTCACTTACAAGTGCACATATTTTCGCACCTATTTCACTTACAAGTGCAAGTAATTTACCTTGTTAATATTCATGCACCTATTTTCACAAATATTTTCACTTACAAATGCAAGTAATTTACCTATTTAATATTCATGCATCTGGTGCAACCTAGGTGCACCTAATTATAACATTAGGTGCACTTAGTATTGATGCTCAGTGTACAATTCACTTGCACCTGTATATAATACAATTTACTTGCATCTGCAATACATTTTACTTGCACTTGTGCAAGTAATTTACTTTGTTAACATTTATGCACCTTGGTGCAACCTAGGTGCATCTAGTTATAACATTAGGTGCACTTAGTATTGATGCTTATTGTACAATTTACTTGCACTTGTAATACATTTTACTTGCACGTGTGCACCTATTTTCACTTACAAGTGCAAGTAATTTACCTTGTTAACATTTATGCACCTGGGTGCATCTAGGTGCACCTAGTTATAACATTACATGCACCTAGTTATAACGTTAGGTGCAACTACATTTCAGACACGTGGCGCGCTGCGATTCGTTTGTAGTTCTCTCTTAGTCGGCCCGTACGCACCTGAACTCGATCCTATATATATATATATATATATATATATATATATATATATATATATATATATATAAAGAACTATATAAAGAAATTAGAATAGAAATGTGTGAGTGTTTTAAGAAAGCGATTAAATTTATATCTTTTCACATACTTTGTTATATTGGGTATAATGTATGAGTGTCTTTAGAGTTGAGAATTTAACCTTTAGAGGAGTAGAAAGCGATTAAAATGGTAAAGGGCAATGCATATATGACCACGCGTCCAGTTACTAGAAGCAGCCACAGAAAGCAAATTTCCCACTTTGCATCTAAGAACGTACATACGTGTCATGCTTTTTGGGGTGAGTGCTCTGTACGTGTCTCACCTTCCGTTGGTCCTCTCATGGCGTCCAATCGCGGCGCCCCATTTCCATTTCCATGGATGCGCTGCTTTTCTCCCGTGGCCCCATTCCACCCTGTTTCTGGTTTGCCCTAGACACGTGGTCTCTCCTCACCCACCGACTTTGCTCTCTCTGCCCAGCATGTTACCTATTATCCACGCCTTACCCATCATACCAAACTATTCTCTATCTCCATCTCCATCTCCGCAGTTCATCTTACCGGAGCGGAGAAGAAGAAGAAGAGAGGGCGATGCGTATGGACGCCGGAAATGGGTGGGGTCCCACCCCCGCCGCTTCTCGCGACAAGACGATAATCAACCGTATGATGCTAAGATTCCGGCCAATAGCTCCCAAGCCGGCCGCCGATACTCCTTCAACTACGACTACTCCTGCTTCTTCATCTGGATCCAAATCCAAAGATCTTGTTACTGAACGGCCCAGATCTAAGCGAAAGTATGTTAGGGTTAAGAAGATGAGAAAGCCTAAGGGTATTAGAACGCAAAATATTTGTAATAATAATGATAGGAGAGGTGAAGAAGAGGGAAAAAGTGAGAGGATGACCGTGCTCTCGCTTCAGTTACTGCCCGAAAGTAGTAGTTGTAACACAAATTTCAACAGAAGTTCACCTAACAAGGGTTCTTTACAGAAACCCTTTTTGATGAACTTTGATGACACCCAGTTGGGCGCTCCGGGATGGAGAGATGGGAGCGGCAGGGTGGTGGAGTCGTGGGTGATGGTGGACGGGATGACCCACACGTGGGTAGACGGGGGAGAGTTGGGGTATTCCGACACGGAGAAGATGAAGAATCTAGAGAGAGACTCATGCCCCGCCCTCATCTCCGACGCTCTCAACCGCGTACAGTGGGTCAACCCGGCTTACCGGAAGCTGGTGGATCCGTGGCACCACGACGGAGCCGCCGCCGCCACCGCGCCGGAGCTCATCGTGCGCCTCTCAATAACTAAAAATGTGATTTTTCCGGCGGCAGCGTTTGCATGCACCGTGAGGGTGGTTTACTGGTGGCAGACGGCGAAGATGCAGTCCAAAACGATGCCGTGCGATGTGTGGAAGATGGAGTTTGGAGGTCTTGCATGGAGACTGGACGCCAAAGCCGCGCTTTGCTTGGGGCGTTAGATAAAATTGTCTAACATAATTTCTGTGCTCACTTAAGGTAATGCATCACTACATCTATTATATAAGTGTGTCGATGTGAGGGAGAGAACAATATATAGTATGGATTATATATGGAACCTCCAATCCATCATAATCATTCCTAATTGTATAATATATGCACTTTCCTGTATAAACATCATCTAATCTAAAGTAAACAAGTGTAAAATGCTTTAATTTAGACTCGTTTTTATGAAATGAAATGTAACCATATCTATATTTATACTATACATCATACACAACACCCACCTATATCTTGCTAAAAAAATTTATCCATATATATATATATATATATATATATATATATATATATATATATATATATATATATATATATACACACACACACTTTACACACAGAGTGAGTGAGTGAGTGAGTGCGAGAGAGAGAGAGAGTGTGTTTTAGTCTTGTTTCTTTTGGGTAATATTCTATAAAATTAATTATATTTTAATTAATAGAATTCTATAAAATTCAATTATAATTTCTGCAAACCCTTTACATAAACATAAGAAGTTTTTTTTTGAAAACCATAAACATAAGAAGTTAGGAGATAAAAATAGTTAAAGATAAATTATACTCCGTATTTCTTTCAAAACAATAAATTTGAACTAAAACTTTATGCTATATAATCCCCATTCCATAAGATGTAACAAAAGGGGAAAAAGTATAACAGATGTGGGATTGAAATATATTCACTTTTCGACGACATTTCTGCATTAAATTCAACAACATTCTTATTGGCTGATTTAGGTATATATGATAATTTCTTTTTTGATACAAGTTATATATATATATATATATATATATATATATATATATATATATATATATATATATAT
>NC_044927.1:6250794-6269382 GCF_003576645.1 Ipomoea triloba | reverse complement strand
TATATATATATATATATATATATATATATATATATATATATATATATATATGTATGTATGTGATAATATTATTTAATAATAAATAATAATGCCAAATACACTAACAGGAAAAAAGGGTATTCACATAAGTTTTTACCCCTTTAATGTTGATTTTTTTCATGTAGTAAATTAGAAAATATAAGACGTCAATTTTTTAAAACACTGACGTGTTAAATAATTTATTAAAATACTTTCAACTCCTATTTCAAAGCAAAATGATGTTGAAAAATTAAATTTATTTTTCAAATAATAATATACAATGTCAATTTTGCAAAATATTGACATGAAAAATCGACATCATAAATATATATATATATATATATATATAATATGATGTCGGTTTGTGAAAAATCAATGTCATAAATGATTTAAAAAAATATTTTTAACATTGGTTTTATAATTAAAAATTATTGTCGTAGGTGTTTACTATATTTTTAAAATAATCTTTTAACGACAATTTGTGTTAGAAGTCACCGTTATTTATATTTTTTTTAATAGGGTCACACTTGTGTTGGACTGTCTCACGGATCCTTATTTGTGAGACGGGTCGGGTAAGGTTGAAACAACATGCAAATGTCATGCTTATATGTGCAAATATCATACTTATATGCTCAAATATAATACTAATTAGGAATACAATTTTTGTTACTTATAAAAGAAAAAGTATTACATTTTTCATAACAAGTAATGTTGACAATTGCCCCTTACTTATAAGGGAAAATATAATACTTTTGAGGAAAAATGTAATACTTTTAAATCGAAATGTAAAAATATTGTATTTTCCCTTAAAAGTATTAAACTTACCTTTGTAAGTAACAAAAATTTTATTCCTAATTAGTATTACATTTGAGCATAAAAGTATGACATTTGTGCGTATAAGTATTACATTTTCATCTTGTCCCGATCCAATCCAATTCGTCTCACGGTGAGACGGTCTCACACAAGTTTTTACCTTTTTAATAAAATAGTTATTTTTTCCCAGCCACTGGTAACCATATATTGTGTCATTATTACATGACAATTATGAGGCCGGCTTCAATTTCATTACCAACTTTAGATCTTGCATGCTTACAAGTTTTGTTGATATTTGCTACATGTTAACCCCGGATTTAACAAGTGGATGGAAAGCTAAATTGAGAACTACATCGACTAAAAGCACACAAATTTTGGACTAAATTATGTCACAAAAATCGTTACGGACAAAATTTAAAAAAATCACTATAAGTAAGAAATATTTTGGGTATTAACTCAAAAAATAACTAAGTTACTTTCCACGTCATGACTGTAGGTAATAATGTCCTATATTTGATATAATTTTATTAAAACTTTTATTAATAAAATCTACACACAAAATGTTACTCGTTTTGTCCCATTTTGTCCGTCATGTTTACTATTCATTGGTCAAACCAATTCTTTCTTCATTGCTTATTTTCTTTAGTAATTTTTAATTATTTCCAAATTTAAATTTTTTTATTTAATAGTAATTTTAATGTAGTTTATAAATATATAAATTTTATATACTAATACTAAACTTAATATTATGAAAAAATGAATTAAAAATAACTCCAGTCAAGTCTCGTTAACCAAACTAGATAAACAAAATTGGACAAAAGGAGTATTTTCTATCTATTGTGGCATACTTCCATACATTAAGTAAACGTGCAATTACGTACTTTAATTAAAAATGACAAAATTTCTCATTTGAGTGTCTAACGTGAGACAGTTAAGATTTTTCATAAATATTACATTTTTTCTCATAAGTAACAATAAATTAATTTGTTACTAATCAGTATTACACATTTTCTCATAAGTAACAATTCAACCCCACGTTTAAAAAAAAAAAAAAACAATTCAACCCCACAATATTACATCTTGATTAAAGGCTCCGTTTGGAAACCCGAAAGTCGTTTTTTGGATTTTCCCGGAGTTAATACTCAATTTAGTCATTAGCTATAGTGATTTTTCTCGATTTAGGCCTGAATGACTTTTTGTGCTTAATTAGGTCATCAACTTTGATGGTTTTACCCAATTTAGTCACCGGCTATTAGAATCAATGACTAATTAATCTCAAAAAAGTCAGTATATATAATCGAGGAGTAAATTGCGTAAAATCACTAAAATCGAAGACTAACTTGGGTAAAATTACCATAATTGTTGAGGATTAAATTGGGTATCAATAGTGTTGAACTTACCAAGTTATTTTAACATATGAGTATATGACTCAATTGATGAGAAAACAATCAAAGTCGATGACTTAATTAAGCACAAAAAGTCGTTAAAGATAAAAAAAAATTTTAAAAAAAACCCCACTATAGTCGAGGACTAAATTGGAGGGTGTTTAAATAAAATAAAGTCAAAGAAAAATATTTATTCCGGTCAATGAAAAAAAGATTCATAGCGAAAAATGTCTTCCCAAATTTTTAATCTTCTGCATTATTTACCGTCTCTCTCTTCTCTCTCATAATCTCTACAAGCTACTTTTAAGATTATTATTATTACTACCACAACCATCACATAACCACCACCAGCAGCTTGTTTAGTAAATGACGGATTGACCATGTCAAAACGCGCCAAAATTTTTGTTTGATAATTCAGTTATTTGCTCCAAACTACTGAAATCCAAAACCTGCAAAATGCAGCGTTTGGAGAAGCATTTATCCTTCTCCAAAACGCCCTCCACTAATAAAAAAAAATCTTCTAATAAGGAGTATAATGCCAAAGACCTTGTGGTCAAGCGGCATAGCTGTAGCCCAATACTACATTGTCTCAACCCTCTCTTACATGTTAACCCTTACAAATGGGAGTGCACATCAATTACTAAGGAGCCGGACACTTATGGAGAAGAGCCGTTGCACTTACTAGGAGGCTGTTAGTGCTCATTATTGTTTGTAGTTGTTATCATGAAGGGGGACGCTGTTTTTCTAGACGCAAACTCTTGTACTCAACTATTTTTACTTACTTATCAATATTGTACCCGGTAACCATTTTTACCGTCATTGGTGCTTTCATTGAGAGCTGAGATCAAATATCAGGCAAAATTCCCGTTACTTGAACTGCAACAGCAACCACGGAGGCGGACGCATGGAGACGAACACATGGAAGCGAACACATGTATGGAGGTGGACGCATAGAGGCGAGCACACTTATAGAGGCGAACACGCGGGATGACAACTCAATAACAATCATGGTGGAGGCCACTTGTGGATCTCCAAGCGACGGCCCAGTACATGCAGCAGGCGTCACTTAAGAAGAGGTAATGGTTCTTAGGGTCCGCCTCATCAAAGAACCGTTACAAAGGGGGTGCACAACAATTACTGAGGAGCCGTGCACTGATGAAGAAGAGCCGTTGCACTTACTAGGAGGGTATTAGTGCTCATAATTGTAGTTGTTATCATGTATAGTATAATAGTGGAGCTCATGTAGCAAGTTAGGGGATACTGTTTTTCTACACGCAAACTCTTGTACTCAACTATTATTACTTACTTATCAATATTACCCCGGTAACCATTTTTACCGTCAATCTCTTTACAAATCGCTGGTACAATCAAAAGTTATGCACTACCTGATGATTAAAATTTAATACAAAAACAATACCTCTACATCGTGGACTAGAGCTGATTGTTTATGCACTTCTTGTCTCTAGAAGACAATAAATACGCACCAGTCTAAACTTGATTTGATTCCTTTTGTGTCTAGGATGAAATTCATGACCAACAATCTCAATTTGAGTTGACGCTATTGCTCTTTGATGTAAATAGGAGAGTATAGAGGCAAAAAATTGTTGGAAGCTTACAACTTTACGTTTAGCATTATGATCTGTTTAAATAGGAAAAAAAATGCAACCCTATGCAAAATTACCATTGGAAAAATATGAAAAAAATCTTCATTCGTGGAACTGAATGTGCGTGTATATGCTTTTTTGTGGAACAGAATTTGCAAACAATAATATTACCAATTATTTTATAGAATATCATACATAATATTACCATTTATGCTATTATGTTATTACCTAATTAATATATCTTTTTTACACGGTATTATAAAAATCTAAAAGAATTAGAATTTGCAAACAATAATATTATCAATTATATTATAGAATACCATACATAATATTACCATTTATGCTATTATGTTATTACCTAATTAATATAATATGTCTTTTCTACACGAAACATCAAAAAGAATAAGCAAAATTTGCAAATAATAATATTACCAATTACATTATAAAATACCATACATAATATTACCAATTATGCTATTATGTTATTTCCTAATTAATATGTATTTTGTATACGGTATTAATTATGTTATTACGTTAATACGTGAATATAGAAATAATATTACCAATTAATAGATATTAGTTAATTTCTATTTTATATTTTCTTATCAAATAAGCTTTATTGATTATTTGACCAATAAAATATTTAATTAATTTACTACAAAAGTTTGGGCGGGAAAATAAAATAGGAGGATTTTACTTTTATATATAGCATAGATAGTATAGATGTATAAGTATTACATTTTCCCGTATAAGTAATAAACATTTTGTTCATTATTAGTATTACATTTGATCTTGACCTGACATGTCTCATGGACAAGGATCTGTGAGATGAACTCACACAAGTTTTTGCCAAATTCATAATATAAAAGAGTATTACTTTTGAATACCAATGGAATTTTAAATACTCTTAAAAGTCTTAATCGGATGCCACTCAAATTTTAAAGACTCTTTAAAAATCTGAATCGAATACCGTATGACTTTTTAAGATTTTTTAAAAGTCTGATCGAATTGAATATCTCTAAACTTTAAAGTTCATAAAACTTTAAGCTCAGATTTTGTTTTAAGCTCATATTTGAGGAAAACATGCGTTTACTAACTGGAAATTTTCTCTAATTTTCTGAAAATTTAGAAAACTGGAAAACAGAAAACACGTTTACTAACACAGTTTTTCATTTTGAAAACAGGAAATAATTTTCCAGTTTTCTAGAAAACTAAAACACTATTAAAAGCTGTTTTCTAAATGGAAAACAGAATCAGCTATCATCTATTAGACTATATGTCACTATAACCACATTCTCACCATTATCTACTTACATGTTTATTCATTACTATGATTACATTCATTGTCATCTTCTTTTACTTATCATCGTGTTCTATCTTTTCTACTTGCATTACTTATTTAAACATAACATATTTGTTTATGCTTAAAACTCTACATCATTCACATTATCAAAATTAAAAATTGAAATCTATACCACATTTTATATTTTGATTGAACTCAATTGATTATTGGTTTAGATATTTTTAATTATGTTATATCGGATACAAGTTTGGTCTAGATATCGGATATTGAAATTTTACATATATAATATTAGAATTCAAAATAAAAATTATATATTATATGCATGTCATTCAAATGAATATATCCAAACATATTTTAAATATTAGTTCAAAAATATTAATCTATACTATTAATAAAAACAATATCCTCAGTTTTAACATCCCGCCCAAAACAGACCTATAATATTATGGTTTGCGTAATATTGTAAAATATGGTAATACAATTCCTATCCTTAATATAATTGTAAATTAATATAGAATTCCTAATAAAATATATATTCTTTCCTACGTTCCTATTCGTAATACAATTCTAGACTAAAATTATTAATGGTAATAATTCAGTATATATATTTCTCTGCAATGCAATCTATACTATTAATAAAAACAATATCCTCAGTTTTAACTTCCCGCCCAAAACAGACCTACAATATTATGGTTTGCGTAATATTGTAAAATATGGTAATACAATTCCTATCCCTAATACAATTGTAAATTAAAATAGAATTCCTATTAAAATATATTCTTTCCTACGTTCTTATTCGTAATACAATTCTAGACTAGAATTACTAATGGTAATAATTCAGTATATATATTTCTCTGCAATGCAATCTATACTATTAATAAAAACAATATCCTCAGTTTTAACTTCCCGCCCAAAACAGACCTACAATATTATGGTTTGCGTAATATTGTAAAATATGATAATACAATTCCTATCCCTAATACAATTGTAAATTAAAATAGAATTCCTATTAAAATATATTCTTTCCTACGTTCTTATTCGTAATACAATTCTAGACTAGAATTACTAATGGTAATAATTCAGTATATATATTTCTCTGTAATGCAATCTATACTATTAATAAAAACAATATCCTCAGTTTTAACTTCCAGCCCAAAACAGACCTATAATATTATGGTTTGCGTAATATTGTAAAATATGGTAATACAATTCCTATCCCTAATACAATTGTAAATTAAAATAGAATTCCTAATAAAATATATTCTTCCCTACGTTCCTATTCGTAATACAATTCTAGACTAGAATTACTAATGGTAATAATTCAGTATATATATTTCTCTGTAATGCAATCTATACTATTAATAAAAACAATATTCTCAGTTTTAACATCCCGCCCAAAACAGACCTATAATATTATGGTTTGCGTAATATTGTAAAATATGGTAATACAATTCCTATCCCTAATATAATTGTTGTAAAATATGGTAATACAATTCCTATCCCTAATATAATTGTAAATTAATATAGAATTCCAATTCCTATCCCTAATATAATTGTAAATTAATATAGAATTCCTATTCCTATCCCTAATATAATTGTAAATTAATATAGAATTCCTTATAAAATATATATTTTTTCCTACGTTCCTATTCGTAATACAATTCTAGACTAGAATTACTAATGGTAATAATTCAGTATATATATTTCTTTGCAATGCAATCTATACTATTAATAAAAACAATATCCTCAGTTTTAACTTCCCGCCCAAAACAGACCTATAATATTATGGTTTGCGTAATATTGGAAAATATGGTAATACAATTCCTATCCCTAATACAATTGTAAATTAAAATAGAATTCCTAATAAAATATATACTTTCCTACGTTCCTATTCGTAATACAATTCTAGACTAGAATTACTAATGGTAATAATTCAGTATATATATTTCTCTGCAATGCAATCTATACTATTAATAAAAACAATATCCTCAGTTTTAACATCCCGCCCAAAACAGACCTATAATATTATGGTTTGCGTAATATTGTAAAATATGGTAATACAATTCCTATCCCTAATACAATTGTAAATTAAAATAGAATTCCTAATAAAATATATATTTTTCCCTACGTTCATATTCGTAATACAATTCTAGACTAGAATTACTAATGGTAATAATTCAGTATATATATATTTCTCTGCAATGCTCCTCAGTTTTAATTTCCCGTCCAAAACAGACCTATAATATTATGGTTTGCGTAATATTGTAAAATATGGTAATACAGTTCCTATCCCTAATACAATTGTAAACTAAAATAGAATTCCTAATAAAATATATTCTTCCCTACGTTCCTATTCGTAATACAATTCTAGACTAGAATTACTAATGGTAATATATATTTCTCTGCAATGCAAGCCTTTTTAAGTTCATTTTGGGATTTCATTTGCACCCCTTCTACCCTTGCGTGCGAGAGAGATCCTCTATGCTATACAATTCAATAAGCCTTAGTAAAACTCTTGTATAAGTAGTGGTGCAAACCACTTCTCAAATTAATGTGGGACAAAAGTTACTTGAAAGGTTTTTTTTCTAACTCAAATGGGTCAACTTTGAGAACCAATTTCTCATTCACCCATTATCAGTTTTGAGCGTACAATATATCAATCTTTTCGTCTAACTACGAAGAACACGAATCCACTTTGACTCGACCCAAATCGAAAGTGGACCCCACATATATTTGTACCACAATATTGCCAGTAAAATGCCATTTTATGCTAATTTTTTTCCAACAGTTATTTGTCCAGAGAATATCAACGTGTTGAAGGAAGAATATGATATATAGTGAAGGGCAATATCATCTTCACTATATATCATCTTCTTCCTCCAACACAACGCTCTACGGTCAACCAACAATTACTCAACTGATTATCCCATTACTTCCATGTAAATTTTTTTCTCTAATATAGTTATACTTACTGAATATCAAAATATAAGTGTACCTCAAGATCTTGCAATAACTAACCGACATGTAATTAAATTAATGAATATGATGCAATAATGTAAATTATCTACCTATTGCATTTATACACTTATTTTAGAACACTGAATTTTTGTGATATTTGTTGCATGCAAGGAAGACTCATACTATAATTGCATTTATACACTTATTCATACTCATATTCGATGTTATAATTTATATAATTGTATATCAATTCAAATATTTCTTAAAATATTAGAACAAATTCATTCCGTGCAATGCACGGGTGAAAATACTAGTATTATCTAAACTAAATTTTATGTGAACTTAATAGGTTATTGGTTCGGATATATTTTTATTTATGTTATATGCATATATAAATTTGGTTCGGATATTAAATGTAAAATTTTTACAAATTGGACTTAAAATTAAAAATTATATTTATTCTATTTAAACTAAATATATTTTAAAATATTTTAAATATATGGTCTAAAAATCACTCGAAATTAAATTTATTGTTAATTTTATAACATTATTCTAAAAAAATAAATTTGAAAAAATAAGAGTTAGTAAACAAGTTTTCTAAACAGAAAATAGAAAATGAAAAACTGAGAATGAAAACTGAAAAATTAGAAAATAGAAAACAGTTTACTGTTGGTAAACAGGCCCAAAGTATGTCAAATTGGAGGGGTATATTTGACATTTACAGGAGAGTGGTCAGCAATTGCGTAGATCCTTCTACGGACTATTGTCTATAAATAGACGCGCTGTGAACAGCTGAACGGTATTAGCTTTCTTTACGACATTACCCTTATTCGATTTCCAGCCGCCTTTACTTGCGATTGCGGGAGCGTTCTTCTGCCACTCTCTTACTAGGTTTGTCTCATCTCTCTCTCTCTCTCTCTCTCTCTCTGTGTTCACAAATACTATTTGAGGATTGGGATTTTGATGTTGTTCAACGAATTAGGGTTATCTCTGGATAGGATAAGGGGATAACCCTCCCTGGGTCGTAAGTCTTGTCTGAGTTTTCTTTTTCTCGTTCTTGGCACACAATTTTGGTTCTTGAAGTGAGCAAGAAGTTGATTTTATAGTGTGTTAGGCTTAGAGTGGATAAATAATGAGGAACCGATACACTTGTGTTTGATTGGCTGCGCCTTCATATTGATTTCAGGTCTAATTTGTACTCTGGGAATATTTGAAGATTTCGTCTTTTTAATTTGGGCAAAGATATAAAGAACAGATTCAAGCATATAGCTTTCATGCGAAGGAGATGGTGCTGAAGAAGCATAGAGTTTCTGGAGACTATTCAGCTGTTTGTAGATCCAAAGTTTCTGGTATTTCTGGAAGAATTGACACTGATATTACTGTTTCTGAGGGTTCTATGGCTTCTCGGAAAAAATGGAAAAATTTGAATTCTTCCACCCAGCATGGTTTTTCTGTGCCCACAAATGTTATTCGATTATCGAAACTATCTTTGTCTGAGAGAAAGAACTTAGTACTGCAGTTGAAATCCGAACTTGGCGATGTCCGAATTCTCCTCAAGAAACTTGAGTTGCTAGAGACAAAATCTGTTGCAGCCCCACCTTCTAATGAAATTGTTAACACACACAAAGGGCCACATGGTCAGAACTTCAAACATTCTTCACAATTTGGGGAAAAATCAAGCTCTCTTGGCCAGAAGCCACGGTGGTGGAATCGGGGTACATCAGGAAGGTTTGAGTCTCTGAAAAGTGATCTAGAGCAGTCAAATACGAACTCGACGATACTCAAGAAATGCGAGGGCTTGTTGAGAAAGTTGATGACACAAAAGGGCTGTGAGTGGTTTAACCAACCTGTTGATGTAGTGAAGTTAAATATCCCTGATTATTTTACTATTATCAAACAACCTATGGATTTTGGGACAGTAAAGAAGAAGCTTACTTCAGGTCATTACTTGAGTCCACTGGATTTTGTTGCTGATGTGAGATTGACTTTCTCCAATGCTATGACATACAATCCACCTGGGAATATGGTCCATGCTTTGGCTGATAGCCTGAGTAAATTTTTCGAAGTGAGATGGAAACCTATTCAGAAAATGGTTCATATGAATTTAGCTAAACCGGCAGAAGAAAATCCAGTCCTGCATGAAGAATTTGAAATGACTAAGACTGTATCTTCTTCAAAAAAGAGGAAACTTTCTCCTGTACATCATACTGCCCCTCTTTCTCCTGTACATCATACTGCCCATCTTTCTCCTGTACATCATACTGCATCGCCAGAACCTCTAAAGAAGAGCATGACGGATGAGGAGAAACAGAAATTAAACACAGACTTGGAAGAATTTCAGGGAGATCTTCCTGATAACATAATTGAGTTTCTGAAGGGACAGTCTTCAAATGGAGCAGAGGTTATGGAAGATGAGATTGAGATTGATTTTGATGTTCTCGGTGATGATACATTGTTCAAATTGAGAAAGCTTCTAGATGACTTTTTGCAAAACAAACAAAGCGAATATCCAAAAGCGGAACATTGTGAGATAGAGGTATTCCAGTATACAATGCAAAGATCTCCCACTATTAAATTGGATTTTCCACCATGGTTTGAGGTTATGCTTTTAAGAATGACCTTGGCTTTTTTTTTTTTGGGCATCTTTGTTTCAGCTGCAAAATGATTCTGGATTTAGCAATTCATCAATGCAAGCAGACAAAGGTTATTAGTATTTAAATTGTGCTTCTTGAATTCCCCATGCTTTCTTAAAGACAATATTAGTGTGTTAGCTCCTTATATACCATTAATTTAAATTACAGGTAATGAACCTGAAGAAGAGGAGATTGATATTGGTGGAGATGAGTCTCCAATCTCAAGTTATCCTCCAGTTAAGATTGAACGGAATGTTGGTGAGGAAACTAATGATTGTGTTAATGCTGAGGACCCAACTAGCAATTCAGGTTGATCATTTGAACAATTCACACAGTTATTTTTGTTTTCATTCATTGGTGGAGCCACATGCATTGTGGATGAGGAATTCGCCTCATCCACTTATGTTTTTGCACCCCCTCAAGTTTAAAAAATGGGTAACAATCTTGTGACGTAAAATAAAGTTTACTAATTATGTTGTAAAATCAATTAGAAATTTTTGGATTCTTAGTACTAGAATTTGGAAATGAAAAATGAAATCTCTAAAAAAAATTAAAAAGAAAAACAAAACATTTTTGAGATATGATTGTTGGATTAGCACTTACACTGAGGATTGCTACTAGTGTGGAAAGAGCACCTTTTTGCAATGAGAATTGTGAAAATGCATTTACATAGACAAATGTGATGTTGATATATCACGAATACATAAATATTTTTTGGATGGTTAATTATACTTTTGGCTCTTATAATAGGTATGAATGGTCAAATTACTCCCTCAATTATTTGGGTGAGACAATGTCAACCCTAAATTATGCATCGAGGTGGCTATTTTGGTCCCCTTTATTCTGGCAATTGTTAGTTCTAAAATTTTGATAATGTTCTGGTTTACCTATTCCCAAATTTGCTAATACATAAGTAATACACAAGTTCATGATTAATTTTTTGCTTTTTCTTGTGCGGTCAAAGTACTTGCTAATTAATTTTCATAGTTGTGCTTTCCTACAGAATCTCCTTGTGGGTTGGACCGCCTCCATGAACAAGGTTCACAGCAGAAGGCAAACTCGAGTGATTCAGAGGGCCAAGAGGATGGTAAGAAATACAAGTGAGGGAATTGGTTTATAGGTAGTTATAGTCAAGTCTTATCATCATCATTTAACGTTTTAGGGGAGAGCACCCAGGATGGGAGGCATGTCTCCCCCAAAAGGCTCTATAAGGCTGCTCTACTGAACAGATTTGCTGATACAATTTTGAAAGCTCGTGAGAAGACGCTTGTGCAGGTAGGTATTTTACTACTGTAGTGCACTTTTTCTTGGTAGCTTGGTTGACCTGATCATAGGAGACTCCATTGTCTGGCAGGATGAAAAGGGAGATCCTGAAAAACTGAAGCGTGAAAGGGAGGAACTTGAGATGCAAAAGAAAAAGGGTGAGACCTTAGTCATAACCGCTGTAATTTACTTTTCTTAAAATCAAGGTTGAAAAAATCATTAGGCGCTCCTCGGGCAATCGGGGGCGCCTAGGCGGTGATTAATCGAAAAATTTGTTTAAAATTTTTAAATTTTTTAAGACTTGATAATTATAAATATTTAATACTTTAATAGTTAATACTAAAATATTAAATATTAACCTAAAAAACAGAGTTTGAACAATTTAGGGTTATTTTGTTCAAAACAATGTCGTTTTGAGTGAAATGACCCAGTCGGTGCCTGGAGGTCTAGTCGGCCGCCTAGACAATCGATTATGGTGATACGCTAGGCTGCTGGCCAGTGCCTAGCGCCTATGCGGGATTTTTGCAACATTGCTTAAAATATTGTTGTATGCAAAGGTAACTGACCCATATTGCCCTGCTCACAGAGAAAGCTCGGTTGCAAGCAGAAGCTAAAGCTGCAGAAGAAGTTCTAAAACGAGCAGAAGAGGAGGCTGCAGCCGAGGCCAAGAGAAAAAGAGAACTCGAGAGAGAAGCTGCAAGGCAAGCACTGCTCAAGGTCAGTTAAAAAACTTGTTACACTCGAGTAAATATCTTGCATACACATACATGATCGGATCTTCAAACGAAGTACTTGCTGCAGATGGAAAAGACGGTGGAGATAAATGAGAATTCCCGGTTCCTCGAAGACCTGGAGATGTTGAGTGGAGTCGGCCATCCAGAGCACTTGCTTAGCTCTGCAGATGAGACCAGCCCGGAACACTTGCAAGATGGCTTAGGAAGTTTTAAGTTTGGAGGCGGCAATAATCCGCTGGAACAGCTAGGGCTGTACATGAAAGTGGATGACGAGGACGAATGCGAGGCACTGCCACCACCTAAGCTCCCAAACGACCAAGATTCTCTAGAGGAAGGTGAAACTGAATAGGATGTTTTCCGTTGTTCCCATGTATTATACAAAGTATCAACTTGGAAACGATCAGAGTAATGTAAATTGTGAAAGGATGCGATAACCAAACTGGGGAAACCTACTCAGAGAGTGACGAAATTGTATTGGATTGGAAGCTGTGGAAATTGAGGTTTCCAATCTTTCACCAAAATGATGTTTTGAAGTTACAATACAATTTAAATATAAAATATAGGTGGCAACTTGCGTCATTGCCAATAGTTATATAATGGACTTGGGTCCACCTTACAAGGTGGATCCGTGATCATTTATATACTGAATTCACAATTTACATACGGAATGTTCACAATTTGAATTGTGAACATTCAGTATATAAATTGTGAACATTTGCCAAAGACCTTGTGGTCAAGTGACATCTGGTTTACACTCTCATATGGAGATGGAGGGGAGTAGGTAGGCGATTGTTGACTATTTGTGTTTCAGTACTTTGAGAAAGTAGTTATGAACAGATACTACATCGTAACAGAGTCTTGTCTCAAAAAATAATTTGTGAACATTTAGTATATGAATGATGTATTTTGGATTAGATTCATAGAATAATTTGCCTTGAGCTTTTTGGACTTCAATGTGAAAAAATAACATGATTAGTTTAATTATAATTTTCAAAAAATTTAACTTTTTATATAAAGCTTAAGGGATTATTTAATTTTTTGAGATAAAACAAATAATTTAATTTGGCATTGGAGTCACAAATAATCAAATTTCCGTTCTTTAGAAAAGACTAATTGTCGCCCATTTCTTTGCTAGGGAGGCCTTATCCAAGTTTGATCGTGTGGACTATTTGTTGGTCCATTTTCCTTCTCTTGTTCATGTTTTGGAGCTTGACTCTATTTAAGTAATATATGCAGTTTTACTCAAAAAAAAAAAAAAAGACTAATTGAAAATCAATTTATAAATAATATTATTGTATCATCACTAAACTTTGCTTTTTAACTTAAAACACATCTTTCAATTATTCTCTTGATTGCACAACAAAGTATTGATAAAAACAAAAAGAAGATGTATACACACTATAAGTGTAAAACAAGGAGCGGCAAATTAAAGGACAAGATTTCCCATCCAGCTAGCTAGCTAGCACTAAATTCCCAATTCCATCAGCTTCTCCAAGAAGTTGAGGATGCTGCCTGCATTATATACTGTTTATGACTCCAGCCAAAACAATCAGAATTTTCTTGACTATGGAACTTTTAATCCATGCCTTCATGCCATGAACTTAAGAGTAGAACTTGTAGGTCTTGGCTTGTATTATGATTTGTCTCAGCCCTCCAATGGGTGCTATAACCATTAAAAGAACTCCAAGTATGATGCAGATCTGAAATCATATGATATGAAGGGAAGGATTTAATTTAAAACACAAATTAAAGCCAAAATCCAGGCAGCAAACATATATGCATATATATATAATGTAGCGCATTCATTTCATACCCAGTTAGCTATCCAAGAAAGACTGAATTTCTTGGGTTTGTAGATGGCAAGCCACATAATGCAGGGCAGCTGCAGGCAAGATTGAAACCATAGTAAGTAGGCTATATATATAATTTGTACGTTTAACGCTAGAAAATTATATTGAAGTGTTTGTTGCTTACGAAGTATGTGGTTGGGGCGAAAGCGAAACCTCCAAAGAATCCAAGAAGCCCTCCAAAGAAAGGGAAGGTAATGGCAACAAACATTGTGAATGCTGCATACATCCAATAATATAATCAAATTCAGAAATGCAGGTAGTATATGCATGGTTTAGGCAGGTTGGATATATATACTGTTCGGCAGAGGCTCATGAAGAGCCAAGTTAAGCACTAGACCTCTCGAAATAAAGTTGCATTTTGACTGTTTGCTTTACTTACCCACATAGACGTTCCTAGTGAAAAAACGCAAGTACCAAGTAGGCCTGAACATCAATTTCTTAACAAGTACCGTCTCGATCATATCAAACACCGGCATTGCATAAATCTAGAAACGAAATGGGCAGGAAAAGGGTGTTAGGAAAGTGTATATATAATAGTTTTAATTTGATGCATAACTTAACTTACAACACTCAATAGTGACATAACAACGTACCTGATAACTTCCGATGACATGAACAACTACAAACATATTGGCCATAGCAATGAGCCAAGTAGGGTTTTCCAAGGTTATAAGAATGTTATCCTCCACAGAATTCCCAAACATCCAATACCCAATAAAGGCAACAGGGAAATAACACAAAGCAACCACAATATAAGCCACAACAACGCCCCTCCACATAGGTCCTTTAGAAGGCTTCTCAGGGGTAGAAGGAATAGTAGCCTGAATCTCCAACACCACATTATGCCCAGCATAGGCAAACGCCACATCCCCTAAAGAAGCAAAGAAGTTAAACACCTTCCCAGGCGTGGTGTGGGCCCTATACCCATACTCCACCCCTTCTTGCACCCCTTTCTTCACCGACGCCCCCCACGCAATGGTGGAATAGCTCAGCGACATCACCGCCGCGGCTAAAGAAACCCCCGAGATGGAATTGAAATTGGGGAGGTGAGAGAGGACAAAATGGGCAGAGGCAAAGATCATGATAAAGTAGGTCAGTTTTATGTCCTTGCAGTGATGACCATTTTTGCGATGTTTACAGATTAATTCGTGGAATTTGTAGAGAGATTTTCCCCCGGTGACCATATAAACTATGTCGACCCCAACTTCCACGACTAATTGTTGGGGCACGACGATCCAGAGGCCCAGCTTTTCGCCGAAGGCGTGCTGCCCTAGCTCGTGGTACCTGTCGAAACGTTTGCCGGGCACCATTTCGTGCATTTCCACCATTTGCCAGAGAGTGTACAAAGTGATGATCCACGATAGGACCATCACGGCCACGCCGGGTCCCCATCCCAGGTTTGACATGGCGTAAGGGAGGCTCAGAACTCCCGCCCCAACCATGGCGGTCACGTTGTGGAAAGCTGAGTACCACCATTTTGCATTCCTTGATGAAGTGATTGGAAGCCAGTCGTCAATTGCCTTTTCTTTTGCAGATCTTTCATCAACCTGTCAGTAATAATGATTAGGATAGCGGAGGCCAATAAAGACTCAAATCCAATTAGACAATTATTGGACCAGCCTTTACAAAATGTAATGCCAATCTATAAAAACATAAATTAAAGTTACTAGCTAAAGCTTTTGGCGTAATGGTAACTTGTAAGCACTTGATCCTATTTCCTTATATATTACCAGTACATTTTGAAAAGGCAAGGTGCTAGATATAACCCTTCATCAACTTCCCCTCAATAATTTTTTAGCTATCAATTGTTGGACTTGACCTTTTACTAGAACAAAGACTATTATTCAATTTATTTAACTGAAGTAAACTAAATTAAGGGGATACATGTGCCTCATTGATTTAATAATTGGAAGGATTACAACGCCAGCCACGCCACTTCAGTTTTCTCAAAGATCTGATCTGATCTGATCTGATCTATATGGAGATTGGACTTTAATTTGGAGGCTATCAATAGACTTGCGTTTCTGAGTTAAAGTCAGTCAACACCATAAGTTCAAACATACATTTAAGTGTGAAATAAATTAAGAATGCCTTAACGTCAACGTAATATGGTCTAGTTGATATTATTATTATTATTATATAATACAAACACCCTGATTCTTATCAAGAAATTAAAGATCTACGTACTCTTTTAAGTAATATTCTGGTTAAAGCTTTGATAAATAAAATAAAATAAAATGAAAACGAAAAAAAATTCACATTTTTGGTCTCCAATCGCGCACAAATACTTGACTAGTCTTTAATTATATGCATTACTGCCTTTAATTTTTGCATTGAGTTGTCATTGTCATAGCGCCATTAGTTTTCAATGTAAGAGAAATATTATTTCGATTGTTAAATATTCAAAATTTTTAACTTTTGAGTTATATTTGTAATTTCATAATATTTTTCTTCAGGCATTGCATCTATTAAGTTATGCTACCTAAACAGCTAAACATCAAAATTGGCTGTGTTAGAGAGGGAAATACTATAAATTTGCAAAAATAGTTTTAAAGCATTTGACATTTAATAGTCAAAATTACTATTTTTGTCATTGGAGGACTAATTCCTCCACTATACTAACAACTCAAGGTGTCATTGTAGGACTAATTCTTCCACTATACTAACAACTCAAGGACCAAATGCAGTAACAACTATGGTTGAGAGATTGAATTAACTGTTTTTATAAAATTGAGGCACTAAAAGTGTTATTTTTTAAAAATAAAAAAAGAAAGTAGAAGTTACATTTTTATTCTCTCAATTATTCCATATGTTAATTGTTTCAGTCTCTCAAAAGTGTTATTATTATTATTTTTTTGGTAATATATCCTCTAACTTTTCAAAAATGATGCAATTTTACTCTCAGCAACGTAACCATTGAATACTACTAACTCTATTACAATGCAGTATCGAACCCACCACCTCCCGTATAAAGGGAAGAATTTGATGCCACTGGACCACAAGAATTCGCAAAATTAATATATTATTTTTATCAGCACAAAGTGATGATCCACGATAGCACCATTTTCGCAACCAACTTTCTTCCTAAATTTTCCCTCTTCATATTTAGTACATTTTCCTTCTTTTTTTTCTTTTTTTTTTCTTTTTTTTTTTTACATCTGTTAATCAAAATCTCTTATTATTATTTTTTTCTTTAGATAAAATACTAAGACTGAAGAAGGATTTATTAAAGAAGAAACATATAAAATTATTAAAATATCTATGTACTAAGTAAAATCCTTAGTATATTTCAATGGTAAAAAGTTAGGGGCTAGATGACTAATAAGAAATAATTGAGGAATTAAAATGCATTTTCTATAAAAAAAAAAAATAAAAGAAAAGTGGGATGAGGTAGCAGGAGAAGACCGTATTAGCGTACTTCCATGAGATGGAGGTTGTTTATGTGTGTGTATATATCGCTACCTCACAATAATTCTCTCTCTCTCTAAAAACAAAAAACACACACACACACATAATATATATATAATACAAATAAGAAAGTGAATTGAAGAGAGTGGAAATCAAACAGCCCAGCGGATATATATGAGAAAAGTTGAAATTATTAGAGGAATTAATTAACAAAACCAATATATATATGTATGTGTTGAGTATGAAGATGGAGAAGAGTAGTGCTTACAGTCTTGGAGTTGTAGTTTTGGAGATCAGACGGAGCTTGAGTACCCATCATATGAGGATCCTATCGGAGTTGATATTTGGTAATTAGCAGCTTCACTTCAATTCTCTCTCTATATATATAAATATGTATATAGCTGCACTGCACTCCACCTACTGTGTATTATATTATGAATTGAAGAATCGTCCAAGCTAATACAGAAGAAGAAGAAGAAGCAAGGAAAACATACATACACCTCCGAGGTGTGTATGATGCCACAATTCAACTATACTCTCTGTCCTCAATTACCTTTTAAATAACGACTTGGTCTCCGGCCTGCACTTTAATTTGTTTTTTTTTTTTTTTTTTTTTTTT
>NC_044927.1:6208552-6250291 GCF_003576645.1 Ipomoea triloba | reverse complement strand
CTTATTGTGTAAGTTTTTTTTTTTTTTTTTTTTTTTTTTTTTTTTGTATATATATATATATATATATGCTCAACTCTTACTTTGACTTTTGGATATACTACTTCCATTCCTATTTAAGATTCAAGCTAAGGGCCGGGCCTATTAATTGGGACTTAAAGTCTCTCCACTTTGAGAAGTTGCTCTCATACTTGGCTGGTGAAATTCAATCATTAGTTTTTTCTTCTAAATTTTATTCATGTGATCAATTGCCCGCCCTTAATGATTATTATTACACTTCAAAGTTGCATTTAAATTATAAATATTGTGTCTTAAAATTGTATTTCTCATTTTATTGATAATTGATACTTTTAGTATCTTACGTGCCGTATATATAATTGATTGGATTGTTTAATTGTTGGTAGGTAAATGTAAACTATGAATCCCTAAGTTAACATTAAAATAATGTTTTTGGTTTTGGTTTTGAAATGAGTGAAAAGAGGATGTTAATTTTAGTAAAATGATTGACCATATATACATTTTAGATATTTGAAGAATAAAAATCTTAAAGAATTATTGAACCAAATCACTATATCTTCATGTTCTGAAGTTAAAAATATCAATTTTGAATTGGTTCGCTGTAGTACAGTACAGTGTTCCTATCCGTCTCTTTCCCAAGAAAATTCCACAATTTCTTGTTGCAATCTCCGGTCTCCAAACTATGAGCTGGTCTTGGTGGCCACATCCTATATACTCCATAATCAATGGAATATACAATAAGGGGTTGATAGTGTATGTATTTAATATGTTTTATATCTAAATAATTTTGTCCAAACAATTATGAACACAAGATTTAACTTCTTAATTAAACACAAACTGTAATAATATAGGCATTATTGATTATACTTAATCAAACAATACTACAATCAAATAATAAAACTAAGCTAAAGGTTTTAACTCTTGATCATGATTTTATTGTAATATATATATAGAGTCATGATCAGGTGTGGCCGTGCTCTCCCAGTCTCCCGTGCGGTTCACACCACTCAATGTTACGAAATACACCACTCAATGTTAAGAAACACACCACACAAATATGCACTGTGGTGTGTTTCTTAACATTGTGGTGCATTTCATTGTGTTTCATTATGGTGTGTTTATTAACATTGAGTGGTGTATTTCGTAACATTGAGTGGTGTGTGACCGCACGGCCGCACGGGAGAACACGGCCGCACCTGAAATTATTTCTATATATATATAGGATCATATGAGAACCCCTCATGAGAATTAAGGACTAATATAGGCCTTTGATCATGGTTCGTGTATGGTTATGATTTTTAGATTTTTTGGATTATTTATTTACATATATTTATGGAGGGGTGAATTAATAATTTTGCGTGCGTTTAAAATCATAATATTATTATTGTTTACATATGGGGGTGTGCTAAGATGAGAACGGATGCCTATGAAAGAACTTAATTAATATTGACAGTCACTACTTACAGTGCAATCATTTTCACTTAATAGTGCAAATAAATTATCTTTTTAACAATGGTGCACCTAATGATAACATCTTTCACATTGATATAATAACGTTTGGTGCAACTAACTACTGATAACCTTAAATGCACTTAATATTGATGTTTTACATTATTTGTTGCACTTTTAATACATTGTTACTTAATATATGAAATTGTTACTTGCATTTTTAACACAATTTACTTGCACTTTAAAATTCAATTGTTTATAAAAATACCACCGCATTATAAAAAGTATTTTTGATCTGTTAGATTTGAACTCGTGGACGGTTGCGATTCGTTCTCACCTGATCCGTCTCATATATATATATATATATATATATATATATATATATATATATATATATATATATATATATATATATATATATATATATATATATATATATATATATATATATATATATATATATATATTTATTCAAATGTGGTCGCGCCCTTACGTGCGGCCGTGCGGTTTACACCACTCAATGTTAAGAAATGCACCACTCAATGTTACGAAATACACCACTCAATACATGAGTGGTGTGTTTCTTAAATATGAAATACACCACTCAATGTTATTGAGTGGTGCATTTCGTAATATTGAGTGGTGCATTT
This sequence comes from Ipomoea triloba, assembly GCF_003576645.1. NCBI lineage: Eukaryota > Viridiplantae > Streptophyta > Magnoliopsida > Solanales > Convolvulaceae > Ipomoea > Ipomoea triloba. The sequence goes on along the minus strand of NC_044927.1, from coordinate 6,248,177 downwards.
CTTAACATTGAGTGGTGTAAACCGCACGGCCGCACGTAAGGACGCGGCCACACCTGAACATGACCCTATATTGTTAAAGTAAGCTATAGCCGCACGCATTGATTGCAACGTAAAAGTTTGTTAATTACACAGCTGCAGCTAATCAGTTCCCGTGATAGTATCGTAGGCTTTTGACTACATATATATTTTTTGAAGTGTAATGAGACTTAATTTTAAATGGGTAATACTTGTGTGAGATTATTTCACGGGTCTTAATTTGTGAGATAAATCATACATTTGATTAATAAGTCAAATTTTAATAATTTTAATATAAAATCAAATATTGCTAAGTCAGGAGATTAAAAAATGTAGGGAAAATAAATTCTAGGAATATAGCATTAGTCTTAAAATATTGGGAAGTTATTATGATATTTTTTATGCACTTTGGCCGATAAAAAATTGAGTATATTAGACTATTACAAATGTGATTTCAAGAAAGCAAGAGCTGTAAATCTAAATTAATAGTGATCTAATTTTTATTTTTTTTCTCGTAGTCCAATTTTTCAACTATGCACAATATTCCTTAAATTACTCTTAGATAAACTTAAAAACAAATCACCAAAATTGTTAATGTCACACCAATTCAAGAGGCGGGAATAATGGCATTAGCCCATATATGTACGCCGAAAACTAAGCGTAGTTACGTTGTAATTTGCTGGCCAGCAATTTTGTTTGGTTGTTACTTTTGCTGTTAAATTGTTTGCTGTCCATTAGCGTCACCTTCTATAATTTATTTTTCCATAGTGACATTTTAAATCTTGTGTTTACCTCTTAGTACATTTTCCGGACTTTGGATCTGAAATTTCTTTATATTTAAATATAAAATTAATAAAATATACAAAATTTTATATAAGCTAAAATTTTATATGTGCTTGTACAGACATTTATTGGTGTTTTTTTTTAGTACTGCTGACTCTGTTACAATATAGTATGAGACAGCAATACGTCCATTGAGGCTCGAACTCACTCCTTTCCACATGGGGTGCAACCATGTGCCATTAGACCACAAGGTCATGCGCAAATTAATTCATGTTAATATATTTAAAATAATATAAAATTTCTTTTATACATCTATTTAATATTTTTGGGACAAAAATAGAGTTATTAAATCACACTCATTTCTTTTCAAAAAAAAAAAAAAATCACACTCATCCACAGTTTATGATGTGTCCTAAAATTTTCCATATTTATCGTTGCAGTCTGCAATACTCAATAGTGCTTAAGATGGCTACTGAATATGACTTCAAACTAAACTATTTTTTTTTAAAATTTATTTTCAGTTCTTTCTTAAATAATACGTTAAAAAATTTAATTATCAAATTTAAGTTTGTTTCTATTTTGTTCTCAATTATTAAAAATATGTCCCTTATAGTTGTTTATTATGACTAAAGTGACATAAAATTTAACACTGAATATGAATTATTCTTAATAGTGCATTATTAAGAATCAGGTGCAACAAACTTTAAACTCAATGAGATAGGGTGACAAAAAATAATAATGAAGAAATTAAATTTTGTATGATAAAATGCTTACCACAACATCAAAAGTTATAGCCAGTAGTGAATGCGTAATTTTTATTTCATTATAGTTGTGTACCATTCAAGGTCACGATTCGATAACAAGATACTGAAGTCGGCTCTCCAACCCACAACCCAACAATCCCCTCCCAACACTTGCCAAACGGGCCTATGCAGCCTTGACGTTAAGCGGGCCTCTAGCATCCGACTAGCGCTTAACGTATTTTGCAACCTTAATTATAGTACAGGTCAACAAATTCAAATTGAGAATAAAAGTAGTCAGGACTATTAAAGAAATAGGCTTCCTACCAAATTTATTGATCGCACGCAGTATACATAATACATTATTGAATATTAAAAGCCAATTAATTTTTTGAATACTACTAACTCTATTAGAATGCAGTATCTGTTCATAACTACTTTCTCAACCTATTGAAGCACAAGAGTCAGAATTGCCGCCTCCACTGAGGAGGTGGAGGCCCACCACCTCCCATATAAAGGGAAGGATTTGATGTCACTGGACCACAAGGTCTTTAGCAAAAAGCCAATTAATTAAGCAACCATTCAGGTTGTGACAGTGAAGTAGGTGCATTGCCAAGAAATTGATCTGAGAAGGATTAATTAGAATAGTAGCTACTTGGTCAAATAATGAATTGAAGTTAAGAGGTCGAGTTGACTTGAGTTTGCGTCGTCACAGATCAATTGGGCTGGAAGATTCATGGAATCTACAAAGCGCCAACACTCAATACGTAATTAAGACTTATCATAATTCATAAGATCCAAGTGGGGTAACTCAAGTGACAAGTGAGCTCTCTTTGTGGAGAAGAATTTCGGGAGAACTCGGGTTCAATTCCAACAAGTGACGATTCCCCCTGGGCCAGCTCCCGTGCCTCCCGGAGCGAAAAAAATAATAATTCATAAGATCCCTGACATTCATTTAAGTGTTTATTTTTTTTCCAGTATCTAATCCCCTCATTAGATCGAGATTTGAACCTAAACGTTTAGTGATCACCACAACCATACCAAAACTTTTGACCATTGAGTTATGCCCAGGAGCATTATTAGGACCTATCATAACTTTGCATCTCACTCTCATGTGAACATAGTGTTTGTTGTTACACTAAAGTAGTTTAATAGTTTGTCAACATCATCTTGATCAAACTTATCGCTTCTTCGTACGATTTATCTTTCATGTGTAATTTGTGAACTATTAGACAGAAATAAAATTTATAACGTGTATAATTTTGAACAGTGATTGTGAATTTTTCTTGTCACAAAATAATAATAATAATAATAATAATAATAATAATAATAATAATAATAATAATAATAGGATATATTCGGACGCAAATGTATTAAATTAAACAATCCAAGTCCATACACAATCTTTGAAGTTACATGTTTTTTTCTTTTTTTCTGTTATCCTTGCCGGGTCAACTTGTGTAGATAGGATCACTAGGCCAAGTCAGCAGTCTACGCGTATTGGCTAAAAGCGAAAAGAATAATAGAATATATTTGCATTCACATTTCGCACTCTAATTTGAAATTTATTTATAAGTTCTCACTTCATCACATAATAGTAAGTTTTTTAAAGTTTGATTTTACCCTTATATTTTAAAATATCTAAAATATTATCAAATATAGTGTAATAATTTTGTGAGGTTTTCACAACGCGAGTTATTTTAAACCAAATATAAAGTATTTTTTAAACTTAAAAAGGAATAAAGATGAGAAAAAATCAAAGTAGATTAACAAAATGAAAAATATCTTCTTCTTTTTCTTTTCTCAAAACGAATAAAATTTATTTAAAAAATATTTGACATATTAATTGTTAGCTGATAACTGATTACAAATCAAAATGACCTTTAACGGTATAAATTATTTTTCTTAAAAAATTGATTGAAAATGCTGCTTTGATAAACTTTTTGAATTTTAATTTTCTGGAGCAATGAGTTGTTATAAAAAGCTGATTAACCAAACACTTATATTGACTGTTTAACCAAGTCGAATAGTTAATAGTGGCCAAACAAATTAAATTTGATTTATAAACTAACTATATTATCAAACAAGGTCATTATTATAATTGAATGTCAAAAATGAATAAAGTATATTAATTTCTTTAGTTAAGGTCTAAAAGAAGAAATTAAACGAAAAAGAACATCTTACACACCGACTGATGAGTGTGAGTGCAATCCTGACATTTTATGAGAAATATTGTAGACATTCCGAGTGTTTAGTAAATTGGAATTGAATTAAAATATCTTTTTTTTTTTTACATAATTTCTAAACATGAAAATTTCTTGTGTTTGTAAGATAGGAATTAAAATTCCACGAAATCTCAATTTCTTTATTTCATGAAATTACAAATCCTATCCCCCATGAGATTTTTAAAGCTGTTGTTTGTGGAAGAAAAAGTTGAAGTGATTGGATAAACATGTCCTTCCCTTTTTAAGTTGGAGTGATTTTACGAAGGTGTTTTTATTTTATTTAAAATTATTAAAATAAAGTAAAAATACTATCTTTTTTAATAAAATGATCGACATGTTTGCGGTAATTCGAGGAACAAGTCAATTTTAGTTTAATTACATAATTTTAGAATATTGAGGGGCATAATTATAATTTTTTTAGTTGAATGTCTCAGCTGTATTTTCTAGTACAGTTTGATGGCCTATTTAAACATTATTCATAAATAAAATATTAGTAGTACTAAACTAGTACCCACATATATACCCAAATAATATATGAATTATATATACACACGACTTACCATTCATAGAAATTTAATTAAAATATAATCTATACATAAATTAAATTTTTTTATAATGATTTAATAAAATGATAATTTAAAAATAGGAAAAAAAATAATATAAACATATGCCAGGCGTATTGTCTTTTTAATTTTTTTGTAAAATATGAGTTGTTGGAAAGAGTAAATGATGTCACAGTAACAACTTTTCAATGTCAATATGTCTATGTTCTGAAAATTTCTAACAAGAATTAGAAATTATAAATAGAGTGAAAGTGAAATTTTTAGTAAATAAGGAAAAAATAAAGGTTTTAAAATGCAATTTGACTTTTGGTAGTGCTTATCTTCCGGCAAATGGATCCAAAATATGGAATGTAATTTCCTAGTAAGGGCTTAGAAACTACTAAAATTTGCAATGGAATCGCTTGTATGCGAAGAGTCAAAAATGATGTATTGACTTTGACAATGAGAGCCTATTTTCTGTGGATTAGATGCGTAGAAGAGTAGAATGGAGTGAGATGGGCACAAAACGCTCGTTCACTCATGTGGTTCAAAAGTCAACATCTGAAATTTCTTGTAAGTTGTTAACATTTAATACATAGTTATTAATTAATCTAAAGGATAGCTCAAATAGTAAATGGGTTTTTTTCGTAGGGACAATTCTTAAGATAACCTGAGTTTAATTTTTATAAGTGATAATTTTTCTTGAGCCTGCTTCCCTGCTTCTCAAAGTAAACGAAAATTAGTTCCAGCGGTCAAGGGAGGAATGGATTTCTTCTGGTGATAGAAACACGGCTTACTATCATGCTGCAACCACTGTCCGAAGGGCGCGTAACTTAATTCATACCTTAAGGGGTGACGATGGCTGTTGGATTACGGATTCGGCGACCCTGAAAACATATGTGAAGGCCTTCTACGAAAACCTCTTCTCTAGCGACGCCCGGTCTCTGCCTCACGCAGCTTTGGATGGAGCCTTCCCTATTTTACCGCAGGCTGATTGGTTTTCTTTTAATCGAGAGGTAACGAAGGAGGAGGTCCACGTTGCTCTCATGGCTATGGCACCTTTCAAGGCCCCGGGCCCAGATGGTTTCCATGCTGCCTTTTACCAAAGAATGTGGGGTGCTGTGGGTGATAGTCTTTTCCAGTTAGTTCAACAGGCTTTCACAAATGGTACTTTCACGAGGGAACTCAATGACACTCTTTTAGTTCTTATTCCAAAGATACAGTCTCCAGAAACGATTAAACAGTTCCGACCGATTAGCCTGTGCAACGTCAGCTATAAGCTTATTACCAAAACCATAACTAATAGGTTGAAGACCATTCTTCCGAAGTTGGTTGGACCATTCCAAAGCTCGTTTGTACCGGGTCGACAAATCGCCGATAATGTTGTTATTTTTCAAGAAGTTATGCATTCTATGCGCACTAAATGGGGTCAATGTGGCTACATGGCTATTAAACTGGATTTTGAAAAAGCCTATGATCGACTTTCTTGGTCTTTCATTGAGTCTACCTTACAGGATGCCGGTTTTGATCGACAATGGATTACTTTGATCATGTACTGTATCTGAACACCTAGTATGTCGATTAACTAGAATGGAGAACGACTCTAGCAATTCAGCCCAGAAAGAGGGATTCGTCAAGGTGACGCCATGTCACCAGCTATTTTTGTCCTTTGCCTTGAGAAATTAAGTCAAATGATCTCCCTGAAAGTGGACTCCGGGGAATGGAAAGGACTTCGATTAGCACCCTCTTGTCCTACGTTATCTCACCTGTGTTTTGCGGATGACACGGTCCTTTTCACGGAAGCTTCCTTGGCGCAAGTTGATACTGTTAAAGATTGCTTGCTGCGTTTTTGTGACGCGTCCGGCCAGCGAATCAATTTTGATAAGTCACAGGTGTTTTTCTCAAAGAATGTTCCTTCTGCCCTCGCTTCTGCTATTACCAATAGGTTGCAAATAGAACAGACTGCTGATCTAGGGAAGTACCTCGGGGTGAAATCGATCCACGGTCGAGTAACCTGCCACCATTTCACTGAGTTACTTGACCGTATAAATGGTCGATTAGAGGGCTGGAAAACTAAACTCCTCTCGGTGGCTGGTCGAGTCACTCTTGCTAAGGCGGTTCTTAATGCTATTCCTACGTACACGATGCAGACTACCGTGCTGCCCGCGGGAGTCTGTTTGGAAATCAAGAAGCGCACCAGGAGGTTTATCTGGGGCGCACTGGCCCCGACTCTCACTCTAAACTAAATCTTGTTAGATGGGAAGTGGTCAGGACGCCTATACACGCCGGGGGATTGGGTTTGTGCAGACTACAGGATCTAAATCAAGCCTATATGGCGAAGCTTCAGTATCGCCTTCACACTGAGCATGATAGCTTCTGGGCAAGGTTGATTTTGAGTAAATATACTAACCCTCGGCGGAGCCAGTCTTCAAGGAATGTTTCGAATGTGTGGAGGGGGATCATGTCGGCACAACACATCATGGAGAAAAGTCTGGTACAGCAGGTTCGAAATGGTAAATCTACAAAGTTCTGGATGGATAAATGGCTCACGCCATTTCCTTTGTTTTCTCACCTCACGACGTCGCTGAGTTTACCGGAACTTTATGCCACCGTAAATGATTATTGGGAAGAAGGTAGAGGATGGAAATGGGAAAGGCTTACAGGGCTCATTCCAGATGATATTCTTGAAACACTTGTTGGGTTTGTTCTTTCGGGAGATGATACTGTGGATGACGAAGTTGGCTGGGGTTTGGACACAACGGGCCTCTTCTCAATACGATCTGTGTATGGTGCAGCTACCCTTTCAACACCACAGTCTGGACTGCCTATATGGACGAAAATTTGGGGCCTTCGCGTTCCCCACCGGATTTGTTTTTTTATTTGGCTAGTGATGCATGAGAAGATTTTAACAAATGTTGAGAGAGGGAGACGCCACCTAACCTCTAACATTTACTGTGTTTCTTGTGCAGGGCATCATGTGGATTGCAACCACTTGTTCCGCCAGTGTAAGGAGATGCAAGGGATATGGGAAGCCGATCTTGGCGCGCAAACGGTTCGACGACTCCGGCATCTTGATTGGGCGGAGTGGTTGACGGTGCAGCTTACTGGTGATCGTTCCATGGGCATTCCCGCCGCGTGGCCGGAGCGGTTTGCGATTCGTTTGTGGTGGCTGTGGAAGTGGCGAAATGCTAAGGTGTTTAGGAAAACGAGTTTCACGCTGACTCAAAAGCTTGAATGGCTGAAAAGGCAAGATGAGGAGATCACCAGTAGTTTTTCGAGACATGCTTTTCGGGTGACGCCGAATTCGAATTTTGTCACGAGATCGGAGAATTGGTCTAAGCCTACTGGAGGGTGGTTTAAGCTCAATGTGGATGGTAGCGTTGTCAACGCCACTGGTGTGGCGGGCTGTGGCGGTGTTTTGCGGGATAGCACGGGTGAATGGGTCGAAGGCTTTGTTTACCATATCGGACGCTGTTCGGTTGCGGAAGCTGAAGCTTGGGGAGTGCTTCAAGGTCTACGAGTGGCGGCGCATAAGGGAATCTCCAATCTCATTGTGGAAAGTGATTCAAAAGTAACAATTGATCAGCTGAGGGGTGTACATCAAAGTTTGGGTCAGCACAATAATGTTATCAACCGGTGTCTCATTGAAGCGAAAACGTTTGGGGCCATTCATTTTACCCATGTGTTCAGGGACCAAAACCGGCTAGCAGATGCACTGGCCAAGATGGCTCTCTCGACCCATAGTGGTATGCTCACGTGGTCTGAAACTCCTACTGAGTTAGCATCTTTAGTCCTTCACGACCGCATGTTTGGGGGTGTGAACTAAGCTTTTCCTTGTTTTTCTTTGGGTATCCCCCTCCGTTCTCTTGATAAAAAAAAAAAAAAAAAGTAAACGGAAATTAATCGAGTGCGAATGGAAACGTCTTGGAGATAGATCCAGAACACCTCAAAAAATACATATCAGTTAAGCAAAGTAACGCGAAAACATAAGTATAAAACCTCTATACTTTTTTCATTGATCTTGACTAGTCCATTTTTATTTTAATGCAAAGTGATTAAATAAGTGACACTGAATTTTTAATTAGAGAATGGCATGTAACATTTTTATTTTATACGAAAAAATTAAATCGACAAAAATAAGCTTTGTACTAATCAGAAAAGTTTAATTATATCATTGAATAGAGTCACACTTGTGTGAGACTGTCTCACGGATCCTTATTCGTGAGGCGGGTCGGGTCGGGACAAAGCACCATGCAAATGTCATACTTATATGTGCAAATCTCACACTTATATGCTCAAATATAACACTAATCAAAAATACAATTTTTGTTACTTATAAGAGAAAAAGTAAATACATTTTTCATAATAAGTAATGTTGACAAGTGTCTCTCACTTATAAGGGCAAATATAATACTTTTGAGGAAAAATGTAATACTTTTAAATCGAAATGTAAAAGTATTGTATTTTCCCTTAAAAGTATTACATTTACCCTAATAAGTAACAAAAATTTTATTCCTGATTAGTATTACATTTGAGCATATAAGTATGGCATTTGCGTATATAAGCGTTACATTTGCATCTTGACCCGACCCGACCCGTCTCATGGTGAGACGACCTCACACAAGTTTTTGCTCATTGAATAATTCAAGAAGTTATCTGATTTTTTATCCTTTATTAAACATCGGGCCATTGACCAACACAATAGGTAAGCAATTGTTATATTGTGGATTAAGGTCTACATTGCAAGGTGGACTTTAGTCCAAAATGACATTATTTCGCAACTTACATAAATGGTGCTTTCACTGGTGTCGATTTTTTGTTGCACAATTAGAAACAATGTTAGTTTTAGGAAATATTACTACGAAAACAATAATTTTCAGAAAAACAAACACAAAAGGTTTGAGATTTGATTTGCATCCCTGGCACACAAGAAAAAGTCTCTATACTATACAATTCAACTTTTCTCTAAAAGGATCTTATATATATAGTGATGCAAATCCTATTCTTTTTTCAATGTGGGACAAGTGCTTAATCAAAACATTTCCACATTCACTTTCCAACTCAAATGAGTTTATTTTGAGAATCAATTTCTCATTTACCAATTACCCGTTTTAGATGTACAATATGTTAATCTCTTCGTCTCATTACGAAGAACCCGAATCCACTTTGACCCAACTTAAATCGTTGTGCGAACACTTAATGTCTTGCCAAAGTGAGGAACTTGGTTTTCCATCCATCAAGTCTACTATTGATCCAGTCTAAAATTGAAATGAACAAATCATTTTAACTCTGATCTACCATGTAGCAAGGGAACTCCAAGGTATTTTCTGAGCTTGTTATTTTGCTTAATTCTTGCAGGTTCTGAAATTCTATCTACATCCTCAAGTTTAACGTTAATCGATAATAAAATCTATGACTTACTTAGACCTACCTTATAATTTGTTTTGAAGTAGTGGTAAATGCCTCCAAGCACTCCTCAATTCCCTTCAATTGTTCCTGTGAAGCTTTTGAAAACAAGACTATATCATCAACAAAGAATAAATGGTAGAGGATAGAATAATATCTGGAGAGTCATATTCCTTTCCATTTTCTATTGTCAATTGCGTTTTGGATCAGGTGACCAAGTTTTTCAACACAAATGACAAACAAGGAGATATTGCGTCCCCTTGACAAATCCATATACTAGGCCTAATCCAATCAAGTTGGTCACCATTTCAATTCACAGAATAGCTAATTGGGTAATTTCAAGATACCCCATAACATTACGTACCTAAGTCTCGTTGAAACCAACATCATTCAACGTATCTCTAACAAAGTCCCATGCAGTCTATCATAGATTTTCTCGAGATCTAGAACCATGAACCCTGTTGTGCTTTGCTTCCTCCTCATGCTATGGAGTACCCCTTAATATATGATGACAATGTTTGTAATTTTCCTATTTGAAACAAAATTACTCTGGTCCAAGCCAACCGCTGTTACAAAATAATTATCTAACTACAGAAAGGTAGAAGAAGAGAATACAATAAGTAGACGTATACAGGTACAACAAATCAGTACATCAATAACAACAATAACAACACTGTTAAATTCGTAAGAAATAAATCCGAAAATAACAATACAAAGTAGAAAATCCAAGTCGTGTATGCCACACTTTCCTTAAAACCGATTCGCTACCTCCCACGGGTGCTAGAAGCGTTGTAGTGTCGGTCTCCCAGGATAAAATGGATTACAATAGTATAGTTGAGCACTCAACCTATACTATTTTCAGCGAACTAGAGCAAAGTTGAACACTTGGAGTAAGAAGAAGAAGAAACAGCACTCTTGTTCTTCTTTCGCACTCTGGTTTCTTGGTTTGGGATGAGAAAGGAAGAAAGACAGATTATTTTCGAGTAGAGTAAAGAGAGCAAGGTAAGTGTACTGTTGTGAGTGTTGTCTATATTTTTTCCGGATGAGCTGAAGAGGTATTAAATACCACTTAGTGGAAACATGTGTTATGGGCACAACAAGACAAAACAAAAGAGAGTGGGACAAACTCTTTTAAAAATTAGAGATTCCATTCTTTGTCTTAAACAATTTGAAGTGGGGTGTGGGTTTATTATTCCAAGAGAGCAAAAAGGAAGTGGCTTTGGAATTGTACATACGTGGGAATAAAATTGCAGCCACCATAATGCTTTGTCCCATCTGATTTTCGAATTGAGAAGCACAAGTGCACAGCAACAAATAAAATGGGAGCACATGTCTCCTTTTTATTTAAACACCACTATTTCCAAAACCCAACAAATATAATATGGAGGCCCATCGGCACATATCTCCATATTATTTAATCAGCTACTCTTTTCTGATTAACGAAAATCAAATAGGTCGAGAATCAATATCTCATTCACCTATTAAATATTTTTGACCCATAAATATTTGTACCACAAAATATTCTTAGTCAAAATTTTCCAACAACCGCATCCTGAAGCATGCACCAGCTTAATCCTATATTAGCCATATCGCTAGTAATGACTTTATAAATAACATTACATAAGTTAATAGGTCTGAACTAAGTGACAAAATCCATATTGCTAGCATTGGGAATAAAAGAAACCAATGTATGGTTATGCCCCATAGGCATCGATGGATACTCAACATGTGTACCCAATCAATCGCGCCTCTTTAAAAAAGGAGTCGGCAAAATACTTTTGAGTTAGGTTGATCAGAGGCCTGTAAAGGGAGTTGGCGCTCGATCAATTGTGCCTCATTGTGAAAAGAGTCGGCAAATTTTGATCTGGAGTTCGACTGTGGTGTTGAATTCATTTTAAGACACGGCAATGTATTTTCCTGCACCATACTTCGCGAGACACAATAAAGTGAGGAACTGATAATGGATATATACCCAGTATTTGTACCTAGTCAGTACGACCTAGCAGGCAGTTTGGCCTTGGACTTTGCAATCAGCACTTGGGACGTGACCAGTCGACTCCCCAATTTTCATTCCATAACATCCAATTAATTATCTATTTATTACCCATTAGTTATTCAATTAATTATCCCTTTATTATCCATTAGTTACCTAATTAATTACCCATTTATTACCGTTAGTTACCCAATTAATTACTCATTATTATTCATTTATTATTTACTCTCCCTTTTACTATAAAAAAGAACTATATAATAGTCATAAACCCTTTTATTGCGGCTTTCCACATGGTTAATAATCTCCTTCCCTTTCAGACTCTTGAGAACAAAATTGCTGCTTCTAGCTCTTAGTATCATTTTAGCCGTGTGATAAAATATTGTGTTGCAATCCCCCTAATATATCCAATCACTTTTTGATTGCTGGAACCATAGTAGTTCCTCCTATTGTAGCAATTCTTCTAGTAGTTTCTTAATTTTTTTTTTCGAGTTTAATCAATTTTGAAAAGTGATACATAGCAACTTAATATTAAATACCATCCAATCTGTCCAATTAAGAATTTTTTTTTTTTGGGCATGAATATTTTCAAACTCATTTCCATTCAAAGAATTAAGAATAAAAACCATAGTAGGATGATTGTCCAAAATCAACTCCTCTCATTTCCAATTTTCCTTGATTAAATCCTCAAATTAAACCCAAACCCAGCATGTGTAAGGTCCAGGCAACTTGAAACTTGAAAGTCTAACCTCCTCCCCTGGCCCTTTTCTCATCTGTACAAACTAACAATGGAGAGTGGTTTGAATTACTATAGCCGTGAGGTGTGGATCACCGTACCTTCATATTGGGGAAAAGTTGTAACTAACCATGTTGCCAAGCAAACCTATCAAGCTTGGCTCTTTTAAAAATCTCTCTTTATCAATGCTATGTGAACCTCAGCCAGAAGAACCCAGCCAACATTTTAATTTGTTACCCCCAGCCGGCCGACATTTTGTTTCAAAAAAGCTAAGAATGATGGGTCTAAGGGTGCTTAAATACATATTTAATTTGTAGCTCTAAGGAAGTCCTTAGACAATACATCTAGGAAATTTTGTTAATATTTATGAAAAAGACCCCGCTCATTTTAAAATTTTATAATATTTATAAAAATGGCTCTGCTCATTTTTTACTTGATTTCTCATACATCGGATCTTGCAGATTAATGGTTTGAATTTGTCCACACGTTCTCACCCCTCATATATATATATATATATATATATAAATTGGTTCATATGCAGCTACAACTACCCTGTGTTCAGAAATATACTAAGGTGTGGTGCATTTTACAAATTAAGTGGTTCATTTGTAAATACACCACACTCTTGATACATTTCTGAATACACAGTAATAAATTTATACATATATATATAGCGGTGCAAAGTCTTACGAGCGCACGAAAAAAATTGTCACATCATATCTTGCCCCTATATATATATATAAACTCTTTTACACCCTGCATGAGAGCATTGTTGTTATCATTGGGTGCTAACTGTCCTCAGCTTTGGATTTTTCAAACTTGATGGTTTCGGGCTGGACACGTATCACCTCGTGGACTCCGCAAATTTTTTTTTTCTCATTAGCTTGCACTACAATTCCGCCTCCCCTTGTTAAGCCCAACCCAGGCAAATTATAGTATAGACCAGGATCCACATCGAAATGTGAATCACTGATAATTGATAAATGTTCATTTTTAATATATTGAACGTTTATTATTAATGTATTAAAAGTTCACTTTTTGAAAGTACACTAAATAATGAACCTTCAATAAATTTAAAATAAACATTCAATGTATTAAAATAAGCATTCAATATACTAAAAATTAACTTTATGTTAGTGGTTCATCTTACAATTTATGTATTAAAATTTGAAATACGGGTCAAATAGACCATCGGACTGCACATGATAATGTAATTAAGCCACTAAACCTTAAAAACATACAATTGAGTCCCCAAACTAACCAATTTAATGCAATTCCTTCAATTTACAGGTTTCTAACAGGTAACCCAAATTTTATTTTTAAAAAAAAATAGTCTCTGCTAGAGACGGAGAGGTTTCTTTGTCTTCGGCCATTTAAAAAAAAAAAATTTTTAAAAACTGTAATAATTTTAGAGTTACCTATTAGAAACCTATAAATGGGAAGAATTGCATGAAATTGGTTAGTTTAGGAATTCAATTGTAAGTTTTTTAAGTTCAGTGATCTAATTGCATTATCGTGTACAGTTTAATGACCTATTTAACCCTTATTCCTTACATTTTTTGAATTTTTGTGTCGCTATGAATTGAATCCCTAACCTCTAAATTAACAATTAACACTATTTTCAATCAAACACATTAAATTTTTTGAACAAACCCATCTACTATGCCAGCTTGGAGTCATTAAATCCTCCTGTAAAACCAGGCCTAAGAATTACTGTTTCCTTTAAGTGGAGTTAGGCGCCGCATCAAATGACACTGCATAAGCCTTATAAGTTCACAATGCATGTATGTGCATTCCTTTTGTAATTACATGTAAGTAAAATAAACAAAACACAAATTCTTAACTAAATGCTCGAATTTCTCATGAGGACCGGACTAAATCTTTATAGTTACACCAATTGAACAAGCAGAATACTTCAATTTACCCAACCATATATAGTATAATTCCTAAATTTTGACGGATCACACATGCACACACAGAGAATATATTCCACATAAAACATTAACATATCCATAATAATGTTCAAACCAATAGAAATGTCGTTTACCAAAAGCATTCATATTAATAACTTGTTGTAAATTAAGATGTATTACAACGTGAATCATTGCATCTTTTTTTATCCCGTGAATGTAATACAAATAGTAATATAGAATAACGTAGAGAAAAGACAAGAGTAAGAGAAATCATGAATGATCAATTATTCATCCTTCAGTTCAATCAATACAAGATATGCAAACTCCCAATCAACATATAAGTGGATGAAGAGGTATAATCCTAATATAAGTCATCTAGTATAGTGTACACATTTATTTATTTACAATAATATTACCTTCATTATTTACTATTTTTTTGTCAACTAATGTAACATGCTTGATTGATTTTAAAAAGTCTTTTTTTTTTTTCTTTCCCAATAAAACCATATGATTAGCAAAAATTTTACTCCATAAAATTAAACACAAACAATAACGGAAAATTATATTGTGAACCACTAATTTTTTTTTTTTTGAAGATTATTGTGAACCACTAATAAATGTTCATTTTTAATGTACCGAAGGTTTATTTTATGCTAGTTATACTCCTAAGTAAACATAGAATAGTAACGGGTAAGGTACCTGATCATTAAACCCTTTTCGAACCCGAACTCAATTAGTTTTAAAACTACTTAAACAGAATAACAGATGAAGTATTACTTTTACACGTTTCAAAGCCGATGATATTGATACAAGTTATACTCATAAGATGGCAACAATCTTTTTTTTTTTAATTATTATTTTCTTTATTCATTTTTGTTAAATGACCGTTGCTATGCCGTGGCATAGCAACGGCCAACTTATTTTAAAAAATATATATATTATTTAAATGGCTTGTATTTTTTTTGTTTTAATTTTTTTCTTATTACAAAAAATTAAATATGTAACATATGTAATATATAATTTTAATATGTTTTTGATTAAAATTTTATAATTATTATTTTAATTAAATTTTGGATGATTTAATTATAATTTTAAATAATTAAAATATAGTTATATATATTGGTGGGTCCCCAATGAAATAAATAAATAAATTCAAATTATTGAAAAAATAAAAGAATTTTTCAATATTAGGTGAGATTGCTCACTCGTGAAACGCGTGATTGATCCCACGGCCACAAGGCGACCACAATCATTGTTATGTTTTGAGTGTGTAATATAACTAGGGTTACTTGCTACCATTACTTAGCATGTTTGGAAAGAAAGGAATGCAAAAAGCAATGAAAAGTACACTCAAAACAATATATAATAATAATAATATATCTATGGAGTTGGGAATGAAAGCATTCATTCAAACAACAAAGTCATGTAGACACTCAACCCCCAACTCATTGGGAACTAACATCAACTGAAAACATCATATTTTTATTTTTAGCACTTGAGCATTGTAGAATGTGCATCCACAAAGGATGAAGTAAAAATCCCCTACTAACAACATAAAGCCCAAAAAATCATGCTTGCATTGAGTCAAAGCATCAAACTGCCATATATATATATACATCATAAAAAGGACCCTTGGGAATATGCTTGCATTCCGTGGGAAAAAAACCAAAGCGCTCAGACCCTGCGTTAATGAGACACATCCCGTGATTTACCTCCTCTCACAGAATCCAAGGACATGGGCGTGAAGAAGGGCTCTTAGGTATGGGGTTCAAACTTATAAAAAGGAAAGGCAACGCAAGCCATGCGCCAACACGTACCTGTAATCAAAGAGTCGATGAGTTGACAGGGTAAGTTACTCTCACACTCTCACTTATTCACTCCCAAGACAATCGACCTTAAGAGAATCATACTATTACTTACATGCTAACCAGAAATTTAGAGTACCTCTGGTCTTAACGTCCTTGCCAAATGTGAGCAGTTTGAAGAACAGGAATGAATAAATACTAAGCCCAAACCACACATAGATACTCGAACCACCACGTGGAAACCTGCTTCTTGATGCAGCTTTGTTCATATAACACAACAATCAAAGCCCAGCTATAATGGTAATAATTCCTTCCTTTAGAGTAGAGCATTGTAGAGGCAAGTAAACTTATATTTACAGATATGCCCACCATTTGTTCAGTCATGCTCCAGCTTTAGTTTGAGTACCAAGTGCCAATGCCAACTGTGACCATCCTCGAGAAAGGATAATGGCATTACAAATAAAACATTATAACATCCAAATGTGTATAACTTGTATCACTGTACAATCAATACCATGACTCCAGTTCTCCCCCTTCAAGTCCCTGGAAAACTTTAATAACCAGATATGCATCCCGACTTTACTTTCCACGACCAAAAAAGGCAATAATCCTCAAAAATTCAAAGTTTTCTAGCCACATACGAAAAAATGGTAACTAGCCTGCTGGTGGAAAAATGCATGTTTTGGAAGGAATTCCTTGATACAACTGAAACAAAGATTCTCCAAACAGAATGTCTCTTCGTACTCGCAATTACTTAAGCAGCATCCACAGCTTATACAGCGAGGAACGCACAAAATACAAGCCCTGCACAACTGGTTCCCATGTTGCATCTTTTGGCAACTTTCGGAAGGGCAATCATAGACTAGTCTCAGCTCCTGGCACCTTGGGCATATTTCAATGTCTATAGCACGCCCATCATCAAGCGGGAGATACAACTGGTCACCTCGGTAAAAATGCAGTTTACATACAGTTGGTAGCTGGCCGTTATTAACACCTAAAAGTATCTTCAACTCTTCAAATTGTTCATTTGTTATGCCAAACAGTCCACCAATTCTGAGACACTTGATTCCTAGATTACCCGCACATTTAATGGACTTAAAGATAGACAGAAGACTGTCAAGCCTGAGCTTTGTACATCCAGCAACGCTAAGCTGCAGGGAAATGGACAGTAATGTTATGATATTGCTTTCTTAAATAGAACTAAATTATGAAACAAATACTGAATGTAATTATGTAACTTGTGTCAAAGAGGGGGAAGCATAGCAATTTAAGATACCAAAAAAATGCAATGAGTGAAAAGAGAATGAAAAGGATTTCTGACCATAATTTAATTTAATACAACACTAGAAATTATTCCATATCTACAGCAAGAATGGATGTTAAGCCACACATAATTTTATTTCCCGACAAAAGGTTGCTTGCTGCTCTCGTCACTATTCACATATGCCCATATTCTTATCACTATCTAGTAGCACATTGTCAATTCAGGGCTTAAACCCATGACATAATTGCTGATGGATCATGGGTGAGCATCGAGACACTGCACCAAGCCCAACCATCTGTTAACAAACTTATGAATTGAACATATCAAATATATGATGCCCAAATACAGATGTAGAAAGCATTAAAGTACCAAGCGAAACACAATACCCTAATTGATTTTCTTTCAACATCACAAGAATTCCAAAGTGAACCAGTTATAATTAATTCTCACATGACACTAGCAAACTTTAGGTTATAATTGCATCACAAGTAATTCATGGTTATTAAAACCTTTGACAATAGTGATAGGACTTGGAACTCTAATTGAGGATACCATAATGATGCATAATTGAACATATAATCCACAAAGATTCCAAGGAGCTAAAACATTAATCAGACAGCAGATTAACAATATAACTAACCTTTGCTAGCCTTGGATTCCTTTCAAGTACAAGCTTCAAACTATTCTCAGAGATCTTCGAACACTCCACAAGACTCAAAGAGTTGAGATTGCCTTGAGCCCTGTTTGTCAACTTCAAAAGAGCATCATCAGTTATCTTATCGCTCAATGAGTGATCTATGTGGATACTTCTCCATAGAAGTGGGTCATCCTGCACGGAATCACACAAAGATTTGCAAACCCTTTCAACAGAAAGCAGGTCCTTGACTCCTAGTTTACCAAGAGCCAGAAACAGAGCATCTGGTGGAGCAACAGCTCCCCCAAAATCAGCTTCTGTGATCCCTTGATGCTTGATGTTTGTTGCATCATTATAGAAACAATACTTTTCATAATGGAAACCCATGAACTCCTCCCTTTTACCATCAAAAAGAAGATGGCTATTGAATAGTCCATTCCCAAAATCCATTGCACAAGAAGCAGCAGAATTCTCAGCACCACCCATCTTTTGATTATTCGCAATGGGGGTGTTCCATAGAAAATTGAATCCTGCAAATAATTGATTGTCCACTTCTCCAACTCCAACCTCAATTTCATCCGCCTCAAATCCAAGGGTTTTTAACCCTCTATCTTTCTCAATACCTTCAATTAAACCTGTTATTCTGGTGACACCCGTAACTGTGGTCCCAATATCCATATCAAAAGGATCCGGAGGCAACAAATCAGCTACATCATCAGAAACCCTCTCGTTTAGTTCCCATCTGTAACCTTGAGAATCCCCGTTCTCACAATTGAAACCCCAAAACCTACCAAAGCCATCCACTTTCTTATCCGGGCACTCCTCCACAATACGCCTATTCTCAAACTTGATCCCAGTGATCAAGCTTTCTCTTTGATTCATCATCGCCTTTGTGTCTCCGCTTTTCCACTCACAATCTAACCAACCAAATCAAATCAACAAAAACCTATAGCCAAAAAATCCAATACCCCACACGCCAAAACAACGAAACACCCCTAGTTTTATTCGCGGGAACCGAATCTTAACAGCATTCCACAAGAAAACCCTCGATTCTTGAATGCAAACTAAAAACACGCACCAAGAATTTCACGGAGATTCTTGCAAAATCACCAACAAGATGGTAGGAATACGCAAGAACTACCCCTCTAATCTAAATCACAAATCGTGGTAAAAAAAAAAATGATATGTAGCAATTAAAGATAACAGAAACAGAAACAAGAAGGGAACCGTGGGATTAGCAGAGAGAAAAATGAAGCAGATAGGGGATAATACAAGAAGATTTCGGATTCTAATAGAAAAAGGAGACTATGACGATTAAGAATCTAGTCCGAGAAACAACGGAACATTTGACCAATTACACAATCCCTACGTATATAAAAATGTATGTATACGACACATATACACAGCGTGCAAGTATTGGTGTATGTATACCGTAGTTGGAGAAAACGGGATCGCTAATTCTGGTGGATGAGAGAGACGTAAAGCTGTCTTGTTGCGGAGCCTTCTTTCAATTTTACCCCATATTTAGGAATTTATATTTTCAATAATAAATTTAAATTTCTTTATTTCAGAAAAAAAACTAAATTTCTTTTTCATTTAAAAAACATTAAACCCCTCTCCTACTATAACAATAATAATAGTACTCTGTCATATTTTATCTGTCCTACTCACTATTCATTAGTTAAACCAACCTTTTCTTCTTGTTTATTTTCTATAACATTTTTTACTCATTCTTAAATTTAATTTTTTGTGTTTACTAGTATTTTTAGTGTAGTTTTTAAATATATAAATTTTGTATACTAATACTAAACTTAATATTATGAAAAATTAAATTAAAAATAACTTCAGTCAAGTCTCGTTAACCGAACTAAACACATAAAACGGGACGGAGGGAGTAATAATAATAATAATAATAATAATAATAATAATAATAATAATAATAATAATAATAATACCTCGCAAATCAAATAGAAGAGAATAAAATTCTTACTTTTAACATTAGTAATATTATACATTGTGTCAATAAAATGTTTTTAGCCCCGCATGACTTAACATAGCAGTCCGTCCCCTGACTTAATGTCACAACTGAATACGACAATGTGGGGTCGAAATTTCACTGAAAACATGAATATGAAATTGGATACACGACTAGGGTCTGACTGATGCGCTAATTGCACAAGTCTCGATTTACCTTTGCAATGACTAAGAAATGAGTCAAGTGCACTTAGGATTAGTCCATCAAAGTTGGAATCACCTAAGTATAAAAGATTTAAAAAAAAAAAAACAATATCCATTAAAATTCAATTAATCACTCTTTGTTTGAATACATTCAATTAATCACTCTATTATGCATTAAATGAGAATTTGTTTTTTTGGTCCATACATTATAGATTAACTTCTATCATGTCATCTTAGTTAGTTAACCACTTTTTGAAATAGTTACCATTTATACTATTGCCATGTATTACCTTTTCTATTTCAAATTTTATTATCATATCTTATTATTTATATATATGTCTGTTGCCAAAGACCCCGTGGTCAAGTGGCATCCGGTGTCCCGATTAACACTCCCACATGGATGATGGCAGTGGGTTCAGTGGGTTCACTTGTTGACTCGTTGTGAAAAATTAGATTAAAAACAAAATGGGACGGTGACTATTAAAATTGCACTAAAAATACTCTAAAAAACAAATAACAATTCTACTATTGAATATTTTCTATTCTTTTTTGCTATTTCTCATATTTATTCTTATTGTTTAGTAATGAAGTCTGTTTTTGTCACTACCTCCGACCTATCCCCTAGACAGAAAATATCAACGCTCTACGGTCAACCAACAAAAAACACTCAAGTGCTTATTCCATTACTCCCAAGTGAATTTTTCCCTAATATAGTTATACTTATTGGATATTAAAATATAAGTGTATCTCAAAATATCGCACGGGTGAAAATACTATAACAAATACTATTTCCCTGCACGGGCCAAATATTCTTAATATATTATAACAAATCAATTATGTGCATCGCATGGGTGAAAATACTAGTTAACATATAAAAACTCATTTGAGTAGCGGTATTATAATACCAAATTTAATATAAATTATATTTTAAATGATTATTCAAATTTTTTGCTTGTTTGTATGGAAATTTCTTTTTAATTGTTATTGCAAAATTGCTTAGTATGAAATATTTTATGGGTTAAGTTATGAAAAAGAATCAATTAAGTAGACAAATATGAGTAGTTTCTACAGATGATCCTCGTTAACATTCTCACCACACAAGATCCTCAAAATCCTCATCTTATAATTAATTTCTCAAATATAACTAAGTTAACAGACACAAATTACCTCACTTGAGTCTTCAGATCACATCCTTCTTGAAGGATATGATCTTCATCACCACCTTGATGACACTCATATTTCCCCAGTAGCTACCATCAACACTAACGGTGTTACATCACCAAATCTTGCTTATACAAAATGGAAACGTCAAGATCGTCTCATTTTTAGTGCTCTTCTTGGTGCTATATCACTTCTTTACAACCACTTATTGCCTGCGCCACCACCTCTCTCACAGCATGTCAACTTCTTGCTAATACCTTTGCAAAACCCATGGTCACATAAGACAATAAAAGGAGCAATTAAAACGCATAACAAAGGGAACGAAATCTGTCAGTGCATATATCCAGACTATTAAAACCCAAAGTGATGAACTTGCTTTGCTAGGTAAACCCATTGATGATGAAGATCTCATTAATCATGTTTTTTTACGGACTTGGTACTGAGTACAAATATGTAGTAGTTGATGCCATTAATGCCCGTGATACTACAATTTCTTTTGTTGAGATTCATGAAAAACTCTTAAACAAAGAAGTTTTTTCTTCGAACCGTTGAATCCAGTTTGCAAATACTTCCAGCAACAGCGAATCCAACTACCTATCGGAACAACAACAATTCCAACCGTTTAAATCGGCATCCGTCCAACAACAATTCCTCTCAACCAAATCCTGTCACTACTTTTTCTCCTCATGACCAACGTCAACCCAAACCTTATTTAGGTCGTTGCCATGTGGTAATCAAGGACACATTGCTAAGTGATGCCCAATGTATTGGCTTGTTACTAATTAGCATCCTCAGTTACCTCGTCCTCAAGGGTCCCAGGGATATCAGCCTTCAACACCTTAGCAACCACGAGCAAATCATACAACACTTAGCCATGACACAACTCCTACATGGCTTATGGACAGTAGAGCATCTCACCATGTTACGTTTGATTTGAGTAATCTCTCACTTCATAGCCCGTATCTAGGATCTGATGATGTTATGATAGGAGATGGATCATCCCTCTCCATAACGCATACTGGTTCCACTTCAATATCCACTCCTTATCGCTTATTTTCTTTACAAAATGTCCTTGGTGTTCCCTCCATTAAAAAGACTTTGATTTCAATTTATCAGTTATGTACCAATAATGATGTTTCTGTTGAATTTTCTCCCTCTACTTTCCAGGTGAAGGATCTAAACACAAGGGCAACTCTATTGACGGGTAAGCCTAAGGATGGTGTATATGAGTGGCCAACTTCACCGTCCTCTAGTTCATCTTCACCTTTACTTGCTTTTTCCACTACTAAAACCACTTCATCTGAGTGGCACTCCAGATTAGGTCCTCCATCCTTACCTATCATGAGAAATATTGTTTCTAAATTTTCCTTACCATTGTCTAGTTCATTATTCGTCTCACGTACATTGTAATGCCTGCTCCAATAATAAAAGTCATAAACTCCATTTTTTTAGGCTCTACCTTACAATCATCCAACCCTCTAGAAATAATATTTTCTGATATTTAGACTTCTCCTATTTATTATGTTAATGGTTACAGATATTACATTATTTTTGTTGACCATTATACACGGTACATTTGGTTTTATCCACTTAAAAGAAAATCTCATGTGCATGATGTCTTTGTGTGTTTCAAAGCACTTGTTGAAAATCATTTTAAACACAAAATTGTTACCTTGTATTCAGATAATGGTGGTGAATACCGTTCACTTGACAAATTTCTTTCAAACAAATGATATATCTCATCTTACCACGCCACCCCATACACTAGAGCACAATGGTTTCTCTGAACGGCGACACCACTATATTGTTGAAATCGGTTTGTCCCTTCTCACTCATGCGCCAATGTGTTTATCCTATTAGACTTATGAATTTGCCACAACAGTGTATCTCATCAACCATATGCCTACACCCACATTACATCTTTCATCTCCATTTCAAAAACTCTTCCAATCATCACTTAATTACTCCAAACTTAAGGTGTTTGGATGTTTATGTTATCCGTGCCTACGTCCTTACTCGCAACACAAGCTCGACATGCAATCTATTCCATGTGTTTTTTTGAGATATTCTTTAACACAAAGTGCATATATTTGTTTGATATGTCTATCTCTAAAACATTTATTTCTCGTCATGTTAAGCTTGTGGAAACATTTTTCCCTTTAAAAATCAACAAAGCTATCTCCATCAAGTCATAAACCCAGCCCAGAAACCATCTCTAAATGATTTCCTCCGATTCAAGTGCTACCCATTTCTAGTGGCTCACTTGATGCATCTCCTCAAAGGGTTCCCTCGTGTCAACATCAGTCACCAATTACCCGCAGGATTCATCATATGCCAAATAACCCAACTACCTCACAAAATGACTCACTGGATAATCCCCTCACATTACTTGAAAATCCAGCCACTTCATCAGATACATCAACTTCATTTCCCGAACACCTTCCTGTCTCACAAAATGGCCTGACTACATCATCACCAGACACCTAGTCCATATCACTTGGACATCTACCTACCTCACAACATGACTCTCCTACATTATCATCAAGCATCCACTCCTTGTTGAATGAGTGTTCTCCCATTGAGTCACCTAGTCATAATAATTCTCCTACATTACCTAAAAAGAAACAAATCTCTCAAAATATTCATCTCATGGTGACTAGATCCAAAAGTAACATTCGCAAACCCCTTGCCAAAATGAATCTCACTGTTGTCATATCTAAACCCCTTGACATTGAGCCTACTACCATTTCTCAAGCATAGAAAGATCCCAAGTGGAGACAGGCTATGAATGATGAGTTTGAAGCTTTAATCAGAAACGAAAGATGGGAGCTTGTTCCATCTAACCCTTTGCAAAATCTTCTTGGTTGCAAGTGGGGTTTTTTCGCATTAAACGCCTCCAAGATGGCTCAATTGATAAATACAAAGCCAGGTTATTAGTTGCTAAAGGGTTTCATCAACGACCTAGTGTGGATTATCATGATACCTTTAGTCCAGTTATTAAGCCTACAACAATTAGGCTTGTTTTAAGCCTAACAGTAAATAGAGGCTAGAAGTTGCAATAATTGGATGTCAATAATGCCTTCCTTCAACGTCACCTTCATGAAGATGTTTACATGGCACAACCTCATGGATTTGTTTACCAAACAATGCTGTTGGCATCAAAATGCCAAAAGGATGAATATGTCATTTATCAAATAAGTCCATAGCTTACACTTTTACTCTTATAATTGATGCATCCAAATGTACTGTGTTTCTTAACAAAGGACCAAATTATAAGTAAAAGTGATCATTTAAGAACCAAATATGGTGTTTTCAAAAAAGAACCAAATATGGTCGAATTAAAGGTGAAAGGTATAAATTAAAAAATGAAAATACTCTAGGATTATTTTTCAAATCCACTCATAATAAAAGTGAATATATTTAAAATATATATCTTAAAAAATATATTAAATACAAAACATCATATTTTAAAAATTTGAGATAATCGTTAAAAATTGATTTGGCAAATGAATAGTAAAGGGTCTTTGAAAACAAAAAATTAAATTAAAACAATAGGAGATAATGACATTTAAAGAAATTCACGATTTGTACACGTTTTTAGTTGTTCACATCTTATGGTTCATAAATAGCCTTAAATGTCATCCTATGCGAATATTTATTTGAAATTTAAATCTTTGGTACGTGTTAATTATTCACGAATCACGAGTACATAATTTTCCTACCGTT
The DNA here is from genome assembly GCF_003576645.1 of Ipomoea triloba. NCBI lineage: Eukaryota > Viridiplantae > Streptophyta > Magnoliopsida > Solanales > Convolvulaceae > Ipomoea > Ipomoea triloba. The sequence continues at coordinate 6,223,059 of NC_044927.1, read as the reverse complement.
TAGTTATAATTACTCCGTATTTCTTTTATCCAAATAATAGATATACAATTTATTTATATAATTATTTTAACTAAAATTCCATTTGTAGTGTTTAACTATTTGGACAATTCTCCTTGGGCCAATTCATGTGCTTTTCAGAGAGAGTGGAGATTAGTCGGGTTGACCCGGATCGTTAAACTGACAGAGAAAGATTCAAAATACCTCGTGAGTTTACACACACAAATATTCATTTACTTGTCACAATTAGTCATCTATTTAATTTTCATTGTTAATAAAAATGACTAACATGTAATTAGTTAGAGAACTAGATGTTGGGACAAAATTCTTGAATAATAAAATTACATGTTAGTTATTTTTATTAAATAATAAATGACAAATTGAGGATAATCTCAGCTAAATTAATCAGACTATTAGTTTGGTAAATACAAAGTTTCAAGTTTAATTCTCAATGACAAAGAGTGATATCTTAATCCAATTAACAAATTATGGTTGAATAAGTTGAACAGTTATGTCATGGACCCGGGTCCACGGACCCATGTCAAAATACACAATTTATATATTGATTGTTCACAATTTACATACTGAATGTTCACAATTTAAATTGTGAACATTCAATATGTCAATTGTGAAGATTTAGTATATAAAACTGTGAACATTCAATATGTAAAATTTGAACATTCAGTATGTCAATTGTGAACGTTCAGTATATAAAAATTGTGAACATTCAATATATAAATTGCGTATTTTTGGACTGAATCTATCTTGCAAGGTAGACTTGGATCCACAGAATAATTTGATAGAAGAGTTATAATTATTATTATTTAATTGCTTTTCAAAGGTTTTGTAGTTAATAATTGGTTAAGGCAATTGTATGTATTATATATTTTTAATTGTGATGATATGGGTCATTATCAACTTGCCTGACATAAAAATTTGTATTCTTGTAATCTTGTCAAACAAGGAAAACGAAAATAACATACCCTGCACAGCACACACATTGACAAAAAGAATTGTGATCAATAATGCTATTATTGAAACTCCGCTTAAAGTAATATAATACAATGTTGTTATTATTATTATTATTATTATTTAAAAAAATTACTCATGATTTTTTATAAGATAGTATCTTTCTATATTTTTAAAACATTTTTAGCCCAAAGAATATAACCCTCAAGTTCGAACTTATAACCATCAACTTAAAATGGTAAACGCGATGTCATTACACTACATGGTAGTTTACTAATACAATATTATTTATTCTAAAATGATTTTGTATTAAGGTCACATTTAGTTGGTGACTTTTGTACCCTATTATTATACGGAATGTTTTATATCTATTATTATCATGCCTATTTGTTTACTTTTACTTGACTTTTATTGGATTTAAATCTTTTTATAATAATTAAAGTTATTATCAATTCCTCCCTTACTTTTGAACAATGGAATCCAAAATAAGGAAGGAAAAAAAATCTATATCCATACATTTAATATAGAACACACACACACATAGAGAGAGAGGGAGAGAGAATTTTAATTAATTAATTATTTATTTTTATTTTATTCATATTTACTACCAAACAAAGAGAGTTTTCTCACTTAAATCAATTATAATTCTCAAGTATCTGATTTCAATTACGATTCTGATTCTAATATTTGCACCAAACATCCTTAATTTTTTTTAGTACAATACGTTGTATGATTATTTATTTATTATTTTGCATACCATGTAAGGAAAGAACAAAACAACAACATACTACATACAGAAGTGTTAGCAAAGGGCCTGTAGTTTTCACTCCCTCAAGGAGGCCAAAATATGATTTTATTTGACTAATTCTCAGTAAAATTGATTAATTCGCATATATATTATTAATTAATAGTTTTCTTAACTCATAAGTCATATATTTGAAATAAAAATTTAGTGTTCTGGTCTTTTAAATAATGTCTCTTCGCAATTGATTATATCAAATCTGAATAAAGGATATGGAAATTTGTAATTTTGTCCTCAAAATTCTCGGATATGGAAATTTGTAATTTTGTCCTCAAAATTCAGTCCAATACGTATAAGTGAAATAGAAAACTTGACCGCAAATTATACCATATACCAAGGTTTATCATGCATTATAAACTCTAACTCAAAATGACATTTAAATTATGTGTTTGTAGTTAATATATTGGCCCTATTTGGTAAATAGTTGTTGACTGATTGGGTTAGCTGATTGGGTTAGAAGGTATGATTAGTTGATAACATTAGCTAATTGTAAAAAGTTGTTTGATAGATTAGGCTATAGTTGTTTGGTATAATTTTTTTTCTCAAAAAACTAATTGAAATTTCTCAAAAAACTAATTGAAAATATTGCTTCGAGTAGCCTTTTGAATTTTAGTATTTTGGAGTTACAAAAAGCTTATTAACCAAACAACTAATAGTGGTCAAATGAGCCCCAAAATTAGCTGATAGGCTAATTATTTACCAAACAGGGTCATTATGTGTATGCAGTTAACCGATTATATGTCTGTAAATAAATTGAAGACACGTAAATACGTAATATGTTAACTACAAGTACATAATATGTTAACTACAAACACATGATATGTTAACTGCAAGCACATAATAATGATAATACTTAATAAATTATATGTTTTCAATTTATTTACAAACACATAATTTATTAACTTAAGACACATAATATACTAATGCAAGCATATAATTTATTAGCTTGAGACACATAATATACTAATGCAAGCATATAATTTATTAACTTGAGGCACATAATATATTAATATAAATACATAATTTTTGAACTAGACCACAATACAAAATAGACCATGGTCCATGGTACAACCATGGAAAATTGACAAGTTATAGTCTTTCTTTAGTTGTAAACCTGGCGTCCAAGCTGTTCTTATCTTGCTTGCCTATGTTTCTTTAATTCTAGAGATTCTTGATTCCAATGACTGATGTTCTTCCAACCAAAAGCAAGAATCACAACCCAGTTCAATCATAATATATTACTCAGCACCTAAGCGGCACCTAGGTGGCCTAGGCAGCCGCCTAAATCACCGATTATTGTAATACGCTAAGTGACCGAACCATAATATATTACTCAACGCCTAAGCGACGCCTAGGTGGCTTAGACAACCGCCTAAACCACCGATTATTGTAATACGCTAAGCGGCCGGTCAGTGTCTCCTAGGCAGCCACCTAAACCACCGATTATTGTGATACGCTAGGCGGCCGGCCAGTGCTTAGCGCCTAGACAAGATTTTTGCAACACTCCCCCCATTGCTTCAATCCACTAATTATTTCCCTTTCAAATCAATTTATTCAAATTCTATAACCCTTGCACCAACACAAGGTTTTGGTATCCAAGTCATACTGGAAATAGAAAGTAGAAAATTTGATATTGTTCTATAAATAAGATGGAGAAAAAGGAGAAAGAAAGCCAGCAAAAAACCCAACAAAAAGTCAGGATGCTTATTACTCATTGGATACAAAAAGAGTTGTTGTGTTTACTTGGTAGGGTAGGGCAGGCAGCCACATATTACATATAGAAGATTGTTGGCTTGTAGCAGAAACTATTGTAAAGTGTGATAGTCTAAAACCCGAATTCTATAAAGTTGGAGGGATCCAAATGTAGCCATGCGTCTGAACATAGCCCGCCTTTCGCAACAAATCATCTGCTTCTACAGGGCCTCGGCTGCCCGCCTTGTAAGGGATCGGCTTCAACTCTCCGTCGTCTATCCTGTGCAGAAGCGGGGTGAAGATTTCCCAAGCCACCTAAACGATCACAACATAACCAATCATCAATCACGCCATCAAGTTATATTTATTTATTCAAATATGACCGCTATGAATATACATACCTTCAACTCATCCCTGCGAACAAAGTGCTGCTGATCCCCTCTTATTCTGCAACATATATAAAATCTCAAATTTGTAAGTCTCGTTTGTTTGTGTACAGAAAGTTTAATAAATAGAAGCTTCGGTCCTAGTTTCCTGGCTTCTCAACCACATTGCTGTAATGTTTAATGGCATTTGAAGAGAGAAAGCAAAACTATGTTAAGGCAAAGCTGATAAGAGATGAGAACACAAACGGGAATAGAATCCTACGTGTCAAGAATTAGACGCTCATATGCCTCTGGAATGGTAACCCCTTGATATCGTTGCCTATATGACAAGTCTAGTTCACTCTGGGCAGTCGACATTTCTAGCCCAGGTTGCTTGACCTGCACAAAGGATTAATCGAGTCAAAAACTGAGTAAAATAAATCAACAATCCCAGTCTTATAACTCTATATATCATGATAAGTCTTACCATGAGTTTCATATACATTGCTTCTGATGGTTGGAGACGTATGACAAATTCATTCCTCCCACGCTTTTTACCTGATGAAATGTTTCACAACTGAATTTACTAAAAGAATGGGTAGACGGCTCTGATACCATGTTATAATCTAAGATTGGGCTATAATGCACATGAATCAAACCACACTGAAAGATTGAATCCAATCAATTAGCTAGTCTAACCTATGACCTTATAAACTCATATCTTCTCTATTATATTTTCAACGTGGGACTCTTAATAATTTTTTATAGGTTTAAAACTATAGAGGCCTTGGCATGTGTTAGTCAAACATAAATATGCTCTTATCAATCTCTTTTGCGTTTCAATAAAGCTGGTGGTCATGCTAGTCACCCTATTCAAGGTGGATTTATGCTAAAAGATGGAAAGAGAAAAGGAAAGGCAAAGGGGCCTAGAGACAAAACCTATAAAACGAAACAAATAAAGGCAGGAAATTGATATTAATTTGCAGGAATTCTGATACATACATTTGAATATATCACCAGGGACATCCTTAAACTGGACTCGAATTTCTGCTTTTCTTGAATTAAGTGCTTTTCCTGCCTTAAGTATGAAGGGCACACCTGCAACAAGTCATTTGTAGAAATATTAATAAGAACAAATTGGCAAAGCTATTTTCTCAACACTTCAAGAGTACCAACAATAGAAATGTCTCATCAAATTCTAAATTTCATCCACATATTAAAAATATGAAACTCCAAACGGGAAAATATAATAAAAATAATGATACCCAGATGGAAAAAAACTCAAAAAGGTGTCTTACCTTCCCATCGTTCATTGTGTATGCGCAGAACCATGGTTGCAAAAGTTGGAGTGTTTGAGTTGTCAGGAACAGTGGGATCATCCCTATAGCCTTCATATTGTCCAAGAATAACCTCTTCATCTTTAATGGGAACCACTGATTGAAGAACCTTAAGTTCAAATCAATTTATGTTATAAGCAATTATCAGCACAGAAGAAAATATAATGAGATATGTTATATTTATGCACAAACAATACATCTAGAAAATGCTTAGATACGAACCTTCACTTTCTCATCTCGTATGTGCTCAGGTTTAAGAGAAATAGGCTTCTCCATAGCAACAAGGCAAAAGACCTGCATTGTCAAATGACAGACTATTAGAAGTTTCAAAATGAAGGCATAACAGCAATATACATTAATCCATAGTTATAGAAATCAATGCAATTTCATAATATCATTAATTGATTCATTACCTGCAAGAGATGGTTCTGAATAATGTCCCGTATAATCCTGCCAAAAATAAAAAATTAAAAAGCAGTTTCAAGTAACCATTACTGCATAAAGTTTTACAAAGATATTATTTAAAAAAAAAGCAAGAAGCATGTGCTTTTCAACAGTAACGTTTAGATTAAATAGTAGGACCACCTCATAGTTTAAAAAGGCTTTTTTGAGGCTCGCCTTGAGGCCCGCCTCAGAGTGAGGCTTAGCAGGTACGCACTGAGGCTTACGCCTCTTTGGCTGAATTAGAGGCTTACGCCTCAGCCGTATGAGGCGTACGCTTCATATGCGCCTCAAGGCTTTTTGAGGCGTTTTTTTGAGGCGAGTCACACTTTGACTTGTGAAGTGGGACAATCCTCAACTCTTGCACGCAGCGACCTAAAGCAGCTGCGACGTCAAGGCGACGGTGACCTACAGTTTCCGGCGACCTCCAGCGTCCTCTGTGTGTGTATATATATAAATAATATGGGTGTACTGCCTGCTGTTTCATATAGAGTGTGGGTGTGTGACACCTAGCCTTTTCTAAAAAAATGTTTTTTAATGTTGTTATGCTGATAGTGTGATTAGGCTTTCATTTGTAGGTTAATCAAGCTACAGACTATAACCATTCTCCTATTATATATATATATATATATATATATATATATATATATATATATATTTGAGGCTTACGCCTCAATACGCCTCGCCTCAAAATACAAAACGCCTCAAGGCATGCCTTCGCCTTTTAAAACAATGGGACCACTTTAGAACTCCATATGTTCCTCAAAATTTCTGATTTTATGGCAAGTAGTTTTAGAGCCATACTATTTAGAACTTAGAAGCATGAGATTATTAAGAACTAAAATTTGGGAGAACATCAGAGTTATAAGAATTATATATTAAAAATGGGGGTGATAGAATGTTGTACATAAGCATACCCATATTCATCAAAATATCCACCACGGCCATCAGTTCCAAAATCCTCTCTGAATACAATCTGCAAGGAAAAAAATTAAAAATAAGAAAAGGACTAGATGACAATGCAAGGGGTATGATCTCATGTATATACATAGGCACTAAAACTAGTGAAACATCCAAATAGTAGACTAGTAGAGTATGCATTCCGAGGAGGTAAACCCTAGAAATCCTCAGATATGACAAACATAAGCTAATTCTTTTTAGCAGCATCTGGAAAAAAAAAAATTAAAAGGTATATGCTCCAAAATCACAATTACTAAAGGAATTTATCAACAAAGCAATATGCAGAGTGAATCACATTTGTAAAACTTGTTCCAAATTTTGTATTCCAGGTATCTAATAATCTCCCCAGCTTGGTTTTTTGTTTGTTTGTTTGTTTTAGTTTTTGTTGGTTTTTATTTTTATTTTTATTTTATTTATTTTTTCGAAAGGTAACTGATTATATGTGTTTGTGTGTGTACACACACAAGGTTATTTTCCCGAAGGAGTGCAATTATGATATATTTGATAAGTAATATAAATAGAGGTAGAAAGAATGAGGGCCAACCTGTACATTAGCAATGTTGTCACGATTCCAGAGTGGCAAAAAGAAACGATTCGCAAAGCGAAGCACCAACTGTTTTTTGCAAAAAGTGAGAGTATAAACAAGAAAAACATTTGATTAACTAAAGTTGGAAAAGATACAAACATCTGGATACATACCAAGTTCTGAACCAACTCCTTCCCCAAGTAATGGTCAATACGATAAATTTGTGGTTCATCAAATAATTCTCCTATTTGGGCACTAAGTTCCTCAGATGAAGCCAAATCCTTGCCAAAGGGCTTCTCAACAACAATGCGTGTCCATCCACCCAAATCAGCTGTAAAAAAAACAGTAGAAATCTGTAAAGTTATGTTGTTGTGGTAGTACATCAGAGATATGTAGAAAACAAAAGTTTTCTACAAAATTGCTCTGGTGCACAAGACTGCTGACTAAAGAAAACCACCTTGTACTTAAAATAGGTTTTGTGTTACATTATTGCACTTGAAACCAGTAATATAACACGCAGTAATTAAAAAAAAAAAAAAAAAAAAAAAAAAAAAAAAAAAAGAGTATGAAAAGATAAGCATACATTTATTCATGCAATAAGATTTTATCATTCTGCAGACAGGTGGGTATACTGAAGGAGGAAGTGCAAGGTAGAAGAGTCTTCTAGCAGATCCCTCTGTGCTGTTTCTTGATATTTCGTGCTCATAAATTGCCTTATCTAATGTCTGGAAACCCTCCTCAGAGTCATAACCACCACTTATATATTCAATCTGCCGGAATAGTAATATGGACATCATTGGTTAGAAAATACAACATAATTGAGTATTTAAACCGTTCATTTTTATTGTACTAACCAATTGCAGAAAATCCGAAACTTCTTCGGCATTCTCTTTCCCTTGAGAAAGATACCTGTGATAATTTGGCAAAAGGTCATCGGGCAGCCATAGCACTCAGGCATTAGCAATAGATTCATGTATCTCGAGGGTAAAGGCAAATACGAATGGAACATGAAAATAAATTTTAATAGCATGATTGGGGCAGTGAACAAATTTAAGGAATTGGGCAAATGACACAAGAAAATACAAATAAGAATCAGCATAATAATGCAACAATAGAAAAAAGTCACACAAATCTATAAAGAGATAAGTCATGAAGTGAAATACATGGAAATAGATAGTATATGATAGGAGAAATAACCAGACCAGAGAGTGGAAATAAGGACAGCAAACAGAAATCTCACCCACTGATCCGTTCTTTCAAGTCATTATTTGAAATTTTGGACCTTGCATAGCCAAAAATGTGAACTTCATTAGATTGCAAGAACCCCTGCAATTGCCCCCATTGAATTCCAAAGTTAGCATATGCTTATTGCTTAAAAGATTTAATGACTCCTAAGAAACAAAGACCATTATTCTGATACATAGTACACAATCTGAAGATATAAGTCAAAAGAAAATTACTAATAAAGATCTATAAACTTCACCTGGCGATAAAGGTTGAAAAGTGCTGGGAAAGTCTTCTTCTTAGCAAGATCACCAGAAGCCCCAAGAACAATAATGGAGAGACAACCAGTTTCTGGGACATTGTCATTGTCCCTAAAAGATTCATTCCTAAATGAACCCCTTTTCTCTACGCACCATTCACCAGAATCCATCTCCAAACCTTCTATTAATCACTCCTTCAGTGAATGATCGCTTATTATATTCTGATCTACACACAACAGAAACACAGTTAGTCCCAACTACAAGCCCAACTAGTTATCAGATCCAGAAAAAGCAGTTCCAGACAAGATTAAGAGATATGACCGGAAAATTGGAAGCAAGAATTTTGGGAAAAATTGAAAAGAACAAGAACAGCCCACCTAATGCAAGAACAAGTTAAGCAGAAATACAAGAACCGGCCAACTACTAACAAAGATTTAGGTAGTGAAAGAGACTAGGCTTACACTTTCAGGAGACCACTTGAGAGGGACTATAACATGCATTCGGGAGGAAGTTGAAAAGTAAAAATCTTTATAATGATGTGATCCCGAGGGACGAACCAAAATTCAGTACGACCCTTGGGGCATTTTGGGATTTAAATATTTTAAAATCATGACTCATGACCCTCCCACCAACCCCAGAGAGGACCTCAATTTTGACTATGATTTTGACATTAGCCGGCCGAAATGTTTTGTTTTGTTCATTTTGGGATGCTTTAAGCCGCCATATTCGACCTTCCATGAATACAGTGGTTGCTGGGATGAGAAATTATGATCCCAGTCATTGGGGTTCTAGTAGGTGCTTCTCATTCAAGTATTTCGTTCCCATTCTTTCTTCCCTTTCACATACCATTACCAACTAACACATTCAAGTATCCAACTATCCACTTAATTGAATCATAAAATTACATATTAATTATATTTATTAAATTTTAGAATAACATATTTTTAAAATGAGGAGTAATTGTGACTAGCAAATGAAAATGAATGTGTTAAAATTAAAAGAACATGACTAATGTCTGCATGACAATACCACAATATTTGAGTATTAAAAGTAAAATTTAATAACAATGTGGCAAGAAGGTGGACGGATATAGTGGTAGAAGTTGGGAAATTTCTTTGCTCTCCCCGGCCTGGTAGATCAGAATCCAAAGACAAAAAAGTGTGGATACATCAACACCTTCCATCTTGGTAAATCAAAAATTAAGATCGTTACTAAAGTTTTAAGTTTGCAATAATTATAAAATTAACCTTGCTTTACTCAAAAAAAATAATAATTATTATAAAATTGACTCCGCATTTTTTTACTAAAACTCACCACCATTGATGAACTTTGATGGACAGCTGAGATCAATTTTCACTTTTTACATATGAGTCATATTCTCATTTGGTCATGCCCATATATATATATATATATAAGATGTTTCTATCATTATAAATTTATAATGGCGTTACTTCATTACTTTGTCTCCCACTATATTATTTTTATATTTTATTTATTAGTTAACATTAAGGAAAATGATATATTTGGTCATTGAGTTATACCTATATTGACAATTTAGTCCCTCAGTTATTACTATGGTGGTGCATTTGGTCAACCTGATAGAAAACTCAAAAATCCCTATTATTTGAGAGGTAGAATATTAAACTCACATCATATACTCTTTCTTAATTGTTATATTGAAATCATTTTCACAACAGTACAAATAATGGTAGACTTGATCCATCATCTCAGAAAGAAAATTGACATTTTTCATACAAAATAATAATTTTCTTTTTATTATCCGTAAAGGAAAGTATATTGTTTTGAAACGATGAAAAAATTCATAAGCGCACAGTACAACGATGCCCTAAAAAAATAGTTAAAATACAATAATCAAAGGAGGCCAAATTAGAAAAAAGAAAACAAAATTGACTTGACATTAAATATTCAATTCAAATTCCATCAACTAACGATAAAAGTAAAGGGAACAAAGGCACATAAGATTCCCCACCATTGAATTGGGATTGTAATAATATCATTAATATGCGTCATGAAGGTGAACAAAATTAATATGTTATAAATACTATATTTATTTTGAACATTATAATTAGTTTTGTAACGTTTGTAATAGCTATGTAATTATTTATTATTAATTCACTCTTTAATTACCTTTTATATATATATATATATATATATATATATATATATATATATATATATATATATATAATATTGTTTTGGAATGAAATGGTAGGGATGAATAATTTCCAAGCTTTATTGTTCTTTAGCTTTCATCTACTTTTTCTCTGCAATTCTTTTTTGATATATCTTATTCGAGCTAACAAGCAATCTAATTATAACAATGTGGATGTATTTAATTATGATTTTTGTAGAATCTTAAATACTTTTGAAATGATAGATATTAATAAACTTTTAGTGATTTTCATATAATCATTCTAAACTTTTATTTCTTTTCCTACAAAAATAAAAGTTTAGAATGATTATATGAAAACCACTAAAAGCTTTATTGATTTCATTACTGTTTTGAGTTCTTATATTGTGTCCGACACAATAGACTCTATTGTTTGTTGAGTAGTCTAGAAATATTCATAGCTTTTGATAGTAAATACGCAAATACGTATTAATGATACACGTGACAAGATATAACAAAATACTCGTATTGATGAACAATGCGGGTACAAGATGACTATACCCTAAGGTAGTTCGGTTAACGTGACAGTAGCTCATAGGTTTCCAAGCTACTTGACTATTATATAAAAAACAGCCAAAAGTCCTTCAAACATTAAATGTGATATTTATAGGCTGTTAGGGGACAGGTACCAGCCTTGCGGCATGGTGGCCGCGTGGCGGGCATGCACTGGCTTGAGGATGGGTCCAGTACTTGAAGGCTAGATGTCGAGGGGCCAACAGGCTAGGCCCTTAGAAAAAACCCCTAAGGTAAAGAGATCATCCTGGTCATCCTAAGCTCGGCACGAGACTATGACTAGCACCTCCACGGCACCCGATCGGGAAAATGGGTCGGAGTGGCCGGTAGAAGATAAAGATTGGTAGACCGAGTAGGTCAAGTGCAATACACGGTAGATCAGGAAATAATCCCTATCAGCTTTATCGCATTTTGTGTCTAATTTTCATAGTATGTAATGTGTACTCCATCCTGAAGATGTTTATGCGTGTTGAGGTTTGGTGTTTTTCTCTTTCAAATTTGGTATGGGGTTTTGTTGGTTTCAGTTCTTAGATAGGCATAATTTATTAGATAACATACAATGTTCACGGCTTTTGTCTAAAATCTATGGGACAGTCTTTTGTGGTTAAGTAGAACTTTTGTCATTTCTTGGATGGTTCGATTTTTCCTTTCGGCTACCTCATTTTATTATCTCAATCTTTTCAGATAATGACGGTAAGTTCATTAAGTTTATCCATGTATTTTATTCTTATGGTATTTCACATTTCATGACCCCTCCCCATACTCTTGAGCAGAATGACACTGTATTGCTAAGAGAAGACACCGACATATTGTTGAGACATACATGTCACTACCTAGTTAGGTCGCTTTACCTATTTCATCCTGGTCGTATGCTTTTGAAACTGTGGTATTCTTGATTAATTGGTTACCTACTCATACAAAATATTAGAATTCAAATTTTCAGTAATTCTATTCATGAAAATCAAATACTCGAATTTAAATTCTCACTTTATTCCTACATTATTCCTCTCCCAAGGAATTGAAACTCCTTTCCCTCATAATTTCCCCCATTCAACCAAACGCCACGTAAGTGTCTTGATATAGTAACAAAATGATGATGATGATGATGATGACGATGATGATTCGTCATGTTAAATTTGTTGAAATTGAATTTCCTTATAGCACATCTCAAAGGTTTGCAAATTTCTCATCAATTTGCATTTTGAATTTTGAGGGTAGAGATCATAAAACCTTGTGAACCATTTTTTCTTCCTCAGAGGGTTCTCTTAAGTTTTGTATGCACTGGTTGCAAGACTTTTGACTCGGGAACTGAACTTAGAAATAACATACATATCCTATATTCCTACACTCTCATACTAGGTCATGAGCATTTATAGTTTTGAGGACTATCACTAATTCGATACCTTCATAGTGGGCCATCAATGCTTCCCACGTCTACTTTGCTCGATCTATGACTGATATCAACATGAACTGTCTAGACTCACAACACTATGAATTGCGTTCATAGATCAATTATTATTGATGCCAACCTTTTCTCATATGCCGTCCACTAGACTATTGGTTTTTTCATTTCCTCGCCCTGAACTATCATAATGGGTGAAGTCAAGGCATTCTCCATAGTATCTCAATATTCTTCATCTATAGGTTTTATGAAAGCCTTCATTCTGGCATTTCAAAATTTCAATACATGTAGTTCATGACACCTTTCAGCAAGAGAGGTCTTGAAATTGACTTACTATACCCTCTTCCATATTGCCAAACATTCAAGTATCCCTAGGATTTGGCTAATATTAGAGCGACATTGCTCTAATGCGAATTTGTTAACTTATAATAATGTAGGAATATTGACTTGTAGGATTGTAATAGCCTTTAAAGAGTATAGTACGAGTTGCTAATCTTTGTATTATTCCAGGCACTTTGCAAATTTAGCAACATCAAACTAAAAACATAATGAATTACCCCAAATATTTTTTAAATGTAGTTGGAGAACACCTCATACTCAATGGAGCCGCACCCAAAAATACTTTTTTGGGAAAATGGACCCTCGAACTTTACCTTACAAGAAGTCAATTAGGTCCTTAAACTTTTTAAAGTAGCAATTAAATTCGTCAATATTGTATTTTTGTGCAATAAAGTCCAAAAATTGATTAATGACATACTATCACAGGTCACTAGAGTTCCGGTCAAAATTCCGACCAACCAGGACGATATTTCCGGAACTAAAGTCACCGACGATCATAGAACAACCGCCGGGTGAATCACCGGAGGAGAAGACCGGAGAAGGCAACCACCAGGTTGGTGAGGTTGCCTTCTCGGGTGAGAGAAGACGACCTAGAGAAGGCAACCCACATGTTGCCTTCTCTCACTGAAGAAGGCAACCACTCTTCGGTCGCCGCTGAATTTAGTGCCGGAAATATCGTCTTGGTTGGCCAGAATTTTGACTGGAACCCTAGTGACCTGTGATAGCAGGTCGCTAACTAATTTTTAATCTTTATTGCACCAAAATACAATGTTGATGAGTTTAATTACTACTTTAAAAAGTTTAAGGGCCTAATTGTCTTCTTAAGTAAATTTTGAAGGCTTATTTGACCCTTTTCTCATACTTTTTCATCAAACATGTTGGAGTTTTTACGCTTACAAGATTCAAAAAATTACTAAATTAAGACTAACACATACATATTTAATTAAACATTAATCTTGTGAACCAACTTTTTCAAAAAGTATATACATACAATTTGAGCTAATCCTCCACATTACACAAATTGTGACCAACTTAGTTTCTCAATAACGTGACCAACTTAGTTTCTCAATAACATTTGTACCAGTCAGATACGAAGCTACTACTCCATATAGTACTCTAATCTATCTGCCCCTTAAAATTTCTTGATTGATTTTGCTGTAAATTGTATTAAGAGAGACAATACCTCTAGAACGTAACTTTGATCATTCCTCTTACACATTGATTCATGTACAAAGTGTTGCGCCAATCTTGGTCCACACGTTTTAGCATATGATTAACATACAATTTTGGGACAAAGACAATGGGTGGGATCCATTCCTGTTCATCATTAACATACAATTAACTAAAGAAAGCATAACTAGCACGAAGACGATCTTAATTAATAGATGAAATGAGGGCTTGTATCCCTTCTTGTGTTGCATTAAAGACAATTTGGTATAACTACAGGAGATTGAAATCCCCTCCCCAAAAAAAAAAAAAAAAAAAAAAA
>NC_044927.1:6122499-6205460 GCF_003576645.1 Ipomoea triloba | reverse complement strand
AAACCCCCCCCCCAAAAAAAAAAAAAAAAAAAAAAAACGTCATTATTGCTCTTGATGAATATACAAGCAGATTTCAAGAATATAACGACTCAATACCTAGTCATTCCTTTTTGTATATGTAATATATACTATACATACATACAATCAGGTGATGGTAAACACAAAGAATTATACACATTGTAATACATTAAGTTGACAGTTTCTCAGTGGGTGTGATTTTTTGCCCAGAAGTGCTTCCAAGGATTTAGCTTTCCTGTTCCTAACTCTCCCTGCTTCTTTTAACAGCTCTTCCAGCCTTCTCTTCTCGTCGTCTACATCGGGGTTTGCTGTTCCCAGTTTGTCCTCCCTCATTCCAACAACGAATTCCAAGATTTCGATTGCATCGGCAGTCCTGACCAAGATCAAGTTAAGCAAACAAAATGACCCATAAACTTGATTTTTTTTCTTTTTTGAATACAACTGACTCTATTACATTGTAGTATCTGGTCGTCTATACTTTCTCAACCTATTGAAGCACAAAGAGTCAATATTGACTCCACTGAGGCTCGATTTCATGACCTCCCATACTGGAGAGTCACTACATGTCATCTGACCCATAAACTTGATTTAAAAGACTAAGACCTTTAAAAGGTTGATAAAGGAAGTACCTTCCCATGGCATCATAAGTACCAGCAAGGTTGCTATAGACTCCCAGTGTGTCGGCGTGGTATGGACCATATTCGGCTTCCAAGATGCTTCTTGCTTCTTCAAACAAGTCTGCAGCTTCGTTTATAGCGAAGAGTTGAACACAGGTGAGCCCCATTTGGTTAAGGGCGATGCCCAAAAGAGCGGATTTCTTCTCCCCAATTGCCCGGAACTTGTCAATGGCAGTTTTAAGGGAGGTGTAAGAGTCTGAGTACTCGCCTAAGATGTAATACAGAACCCCGATTTGGGCTTCGATTCCTGCAATGGTGCTCTGTTGGCCTGGTGCATCTCCATAGGCTTTGATGGCCTTCTTAAGTAAGTTGAGTGCTTGTTCGGGCTCATCCATTGATTCGTATATTGCAGAGACATCAACGAGGCCACTGGCAATCTCTTCTGGTGGGGTTTTGGGGAGTGTTGCTGGGGCTGGCTTAGCATAAACACGGAGAGCATTTTGGCAGTACGATTTGGACTCCTTGAATTTTCCTATCCTGTAATACAAATCAGCCAAGCGGACGAAGACAGATGCAACTGATGTGTGGCTCTCTCCTTTTATGGTCTTAAATGTAGTAAGAGCTTTTTGGTAAGAACAAATAGCCTCGTCGTATCGTGCCAGAGCGAGATATGCATCGCCAATGTTGCATTCGATAGCTGCAACCTCAGCTTCCTGGCCTTGGGCTGCCAGGGCCATGCTTGCCAAAACATAATGCTCGAGTGCAGCTTCATAATCTCCCTTGGAGTCATAAACCAGCCCCAAGAGTCTTCTATCGGCGGCTTCTTCAAAAGAGGCAGGGCGGGCATTCTGTCTATGGATTTCAAGAGCCATCAGACAAAGCCTCTCCGCCTCGTCAAATTGCATCGCTTGAATATGGGCTTCAGCCACATACCTACACGTCTCACCAAGCCGGGAGTCTTTTTCCCCGAGCACTTGCCTCTGAATCTCGAGCCCTGCTGTGTAGAACAGGATGGAGTTCTCAATCTGACCCTGCATCGCATATGTATCTCCTAATTGCATACACCCTGCAAACTTAGCTAGGGCATGATTTTGGCCCTTATCCATTGCCGGGATTTCAATAGATCTCTCCAGAACCGGAATTGCCTCTCTGTAGCGGCCTAATCTGCAGTACAATGCTGCTGCAACATGTAAACACATGACAAACTCTAAATTGGAGGAGTTGGGCTTTAAAGAAACCTCAAAAGACTTGATGGCACGGAGAGTCAAATCAAGAGCCTTTTGATAGTTTTCCCCCAAGGAAACCAAGGTCCTTGCCTGTTTGAGCAGATATGGCCCAAGATATGTAGTCTTACCCCCCTTTGCAGGATCCTCACCTCCTTTCCTCATCGACTGCGGACTATTTAGCTTCCTCGGGTTCGTTGAGCTCGAGCTCATCTTCCTGGTAAAAGACGTTCTACCATGAGAAGACTTGCTGCCCCTCAGATTTGGTTTCCGGTTAACTTTTGCTGGAGAATTAGGCTTATTATTAGTATTCATCTTACCAAACTTTTCATCTTCACATGCTGCTTTTTCTCGGTCCGAAACAATACCACCACCACCCCCACCCCCAACTCCCTTCTCCTCTACCACAACCTCCTTTTTAATCTCCTCCACCTCTCCATAATCCACACCAGCAAGATACCTCAACTCAGAGTCAATTCTTGATTCCTCTCCATATGACAGGAAGCTTCGGCGAGATGGAGAGTGATCAGAGCTCTGCATCTCATAAACATTGTTATATAACTGCTCAATTGAGGTGTCCATAACCCCATCCATGGCCAAATCAAATGAATCAGTCTCAGCAGGGCTATGTGTATACAAGGGACTCCTAGGTGAACTATCAGCATACATTTCCTTATATGCTGTTCCCACAAACTGGCCATCACTTTCTTCTCTATTAACATTACCTCCAATCCATCCTTCCATCACAAGTGGATCCATTTTTTCTGCACATAATTTTCCTTCCATTTCAGCTTGCTTCAACCATTAATAAAACCCAAACTCATAAACACCATATGGAAATGAAACAGAATAAAAAAAAAACATATTTTGACCACAACTAACCCATCATTCATTTCTGCAACCATAATCTCCCCCATGGTGAAATTAAAGTATTCAGGACCAAAAAACATGAAACAACAATATTTATCTGGAAATAATGATCATTGACAAGCCCCATTGGAACAAACAAAGGAATTGGGTACATAAAATTCAAGAAAATCCTACTGGGAATCAAAGAACAAACAAGGGAATTACAATATCATTAAAGAAAAAAAAAAGCACAGAAATTTCCCAGAATCATTAGGGAAGAAAGCTCTAACCTTGATATTCAAAAAGGGAGGAGGAGCCCAAGCCCAATCCCTCTCTTGATTATCTGGCAAATAAAGAGATGCGAGAGAGACAAAAGGTGCAGGTTTGTAGCTAACATGTGTCTTTATATAATATAGGATATAGAGAAATAGAGGATAGGCAGAGGGGGCAAGGGGAAATGTAGGATTGAGGATATAAGATAGAGGGAGGGTGGTTAAACAGAGGGAGTGGGAGGACTAGAAATAAGAGTAAGAAAGATGAATGGAATTTGGGAAAAGTATGAGAATATAAGAAATGAAAAAAATGAAGATGAGCTGTGGGGTTTGTAGAGAGGTTAAAATGTTGAAGCATGAAGGGGACCTGTTATCTCCCATCTCTCGCTTCAAAGGTTGGAATGTTGAAGCATGAAGGGGACCTGTTATCTCCCTTCAATACCCCAATTCTTGCACTTTTTTTTCTTTTGTTTTTCTTTTTGTCTTTCAATTTTGTCATTTGTTTTTCGCCGTGAATCTGTCCTGCTGCTGTGCCATCAAGTCATCAACGGCTCATCAAACCCACAATTTTTATTTTTTTTTTAATGTAAACTTTTGTTTAAATTTACAATTTTAATTTTGGATTATTATTATTATTATTATTAGAGTTAATTACCGAAATAGTTCCTTGACTATAACGAAATTATTAATTTAGTCATTGACTATTTTCTGCCTAATTAAATCCTCTAACTTTAAAATTATTAACCAATTTGGTCCTCCGTCTGTTTAGCCTTCAGATTTTTTTTTACTCGCGACCAAATTGGTAATTTTGTTATAGCCAAGGGACCATTTCGGTAATTAACTCTTCAGCTTAATAAGAGAGGGAATGGTGCACGTGATGACCGAAATAGTCCATTGAATATAGCAAAATTAACATTGTAGATTGGTTCGGTTTCGGCTTTGATTTTGATTTAGTTTGAGAAGCCTAACATTTCATAGTTCTTTAGCACACATAATTATTTACTCTTTTGTCACATTTTTCTGTCCTACTTACTATTCATTGGTCAAACCAACTCTTTCTTCTTTACTTATTTCTATTAGCATTTTCTTATAATTTTTAAATTTGATTTTTTGTTTTTAATACGTATTCTAAATATATAAATTTTACATAGTAATTCTAAACTTAATATATAAATTTTACCTACCAATTTCAGCTTTATATCTAAAAAAAATCGGACATATCAAATCAAATTTTAAAAAAATGCAGTGGTATTTTTGTAATTATCACCAAGTTTACTATGCAAACTTGAAAACTAAAATCTGCACTTCTCATAAATTTTTAGGTTTTCACATTTAGTATCAAAGATTGCACTTACAAAATTGCGAAAGTGCATTGCACTTAAGGTTAGAATTCTAGAGTTTATGACTAAGTTTTTTATTTTATTTGGTTTAAGACTTCACTTTTTACTACTAAGGTCTAACATTTATGATTTAGATTTAAATTGCAGCTTTTTCATTGATTTTTTAAAATTTATCCAAATTTGCATATTTAAGTATTCAAGTTTGCAAAGTGAAGTTGACAATAATTACAAAAATGTCATCACATTTTTTTAAACCTGATTTGATCCATCTAGATGTAATAACGCTGATATTGGTTCTTAGTTTTCTCTTAGGGGTGTGTTCTCATGGGATAATATATAGAAAACTAAAAATCGACTAGACCCGTCTATCTTGAAATATCTAATGGATCAGAAGCAATTATAGAAAAATTGCGATGACATTCTTGTGAATGATTCAAACTTTAAAGTGAAAGTAGCAACACTATTAAGTGCAACTTTCAATACTATAGAGTGCAAGTAAGTAAAACTACAAAGTGCATCTGTTGATAAATTCAAAAAAACTATATCTAAAAAATCATAAAATTTAAACTCCTAAATAGTAAAAAGTAAACCTTTAAGAAAAATATTAAAAAAAATTAAACCATAAAATTTAAAAAGTAAACCCTAAGCGCAATTAACTTTTTACATTCGGTGCAATTATTGATAGCGTTTGATGAACTTAATATTGTTTCTAAGTATACTTTATATTGTTTCTAGGTGCACCTTAAATGCAAACAATAACTATAAAACTCTAAAGTAAACTTCTAAACCAAATTTAAAATATTAAACCGTAAACCAAACCAAAAATAAATAAATAAATAAATAAATTATAAGTTGTAAATTAAAAGGTAGAAATTTTCACTACACATATATGTATCATGTGATAAGCATTTAGAAGCCTATAGGTTGGGACACATCCTGCAATTTGTCTTTTTCACGAATTTTCGAGATAGAAGTGGTGACGGGTCTTTAACTTTGGGTAGAAACAATATTATTGTATAGAAAAAAATTGACATAAAAATAACATATGTCAATATACTAATGTATAATGAGATAACTAAAAGTTCTTACTCTTAAATTTAATGCCCATTAAATGAATTTTTAATCGGATGACCAAATCTAGAACAAAATCAATATAAATTATGGTCAAATTGAAAGTCGATGATGAAATTGATAAATATCAATAATTAAATGACAATTCCTGAAATTAACAACGTGTTTGGTTAGATGATTTTTTTTCAAGGAAGTCAAATTTTTAAAATTTAAGGAAAATGCTATTTTCTCTTGCTTGATTCATGGAATTTATTTTTTAATAGAAATAGAATTCCTCATATTTGAGAAAAAAAGTTTTCTTTGCTCAACATTAGTAGTATTTTGTTTTTCATAGAATTTTTTTTTGTTCACTTGACAGAAAATTTTTGTCATCATAGAACTTTCTTAATTAACCTCATTATTATTGTTGTTGTTGCTGTTGTTATGTAGGGACATATTGGTTATTATACTCATTATTCTTTACAATTTCAAACCAACTAAACAATAGAATCAATATTCTCATTAATTTTTTTCACCAATCAAATAATGAAATCAATCCTCCTAATTTCATTTCTTTTCAAATAGGTCTCGGTGGGAGATGGGATTGCACGAGTTTATGGATTGAACGAGATTCAAGCTTTTTTCGTGATATAAACACAGTAACTCTTTTTTTTATTTTATTCTTCAGTTTTCACGAAATTAGATACGTGTACTTATACTTAGGTCACAAAAAGTCCAGAAATGATGTGGAAAATTATACTCCGTAGGAGGCCATGACAAACCCGGAAAGTAAACACAAAGTTTGATGAATGATATGAACATCTCAACCTCATTTCATCAAAACAACAATACCATCAGACAAAGCATTCAATTCACAAACTATTGCCCGTACACATTATCAACAACTAATCAATCAGAAATTGTAGATTAGAGAAAGCAAAAAAAAAACAAAAAACAAAAAAAAAAACAAAAAAACAAAAACAAAAACAAAACAAAACAAAAAAACAAAAACGAGTATTTTTTTTTTATTACCCAAAATATAGTTACAATATAATATGCTCCGTAATTGTTTAAAAACTGCTTTGTAGTCTTGTAGGAGTGGTTCCTTCACTTCCTTGTGAGCATCATGCATTGATTTTTTCATAGGATGACTCCTTGTGAGCTTTAAACACTGATCTTTATATTTAATGGATTACTGAGTCTTATTTATTCGCAATTCAAGGAACCTTAATTAGGAGGACAAATCTTTTTATGGGCAATCAAGATGCAGTGGAGTTGTCAAGGCCACTTAGCTTATGATTGAGTTTTTTTTTTTTTTTTTTTGGAAAACTTATGATTGAGTTTTAAGTCCATGTTGAAACTAGTTGTTTTCCTGTTAGATTACTCTGTATATGTAGCTTGGAATGGCCAAGAGAACCTCCCATATCCTCTCACTGCTCTTTCTTCCATCACAATTAACTTAACGTTCAAATTTATCACATAATCCCTTCATTAGCAGGAAAACTTCTTCCTAGCTACCACCTATATTTACTCGAAAGGAACAATAAACTACCTTAAAATGACCTGCTGACAACTAGCTTAACACGTATATTCTAATATATATATTCTATCTTGTTTCAGGTCCCAATAATTCTTTTTAAATTCATCTTGTTTTGAGACGGGGAATCCACGGACGGCAATAATTATTATTCTATGGTTCATGGACCACATATTTACGTGAATCATAAATAAAAAATACATTTTTAATATATTAAAAGTACATTATTTATATATATATAAAGTATATAATTTTTTTTTTATATTATCAGATAATATACATTTTTTTAAAAGAAAAAAAAACAAATAATTTACATTTAATACAAAAATAATATACTTTTAGTATATCAAAAATGTATATTGCATTCATGTTCCACACAGTTATGTGAATAATTAGTGCAAAATTATATCATCGACTAGGGTTCACTTTGCATTGTGAATTCTAATTTAAAATAACATTCAGATTATATGTTTGCAGTTAATTGATTATATACCTGTAAATAAATTGAACATTATGTGTTGGTAAATAAATTGAAGACACATAATATGTTAACTACATAGGCATAATATATTAACTACAGACACATAATAAGTTAACTACATGACATATAATATTTTAACTGCAGTTAACCTATTATGTGCCTACAGTTAACATATTATATGTCTGTAATTAACATATTATGTATCTTCAATTTATTTACATACACATAATTTATTAACTGAAGAGTGAAGACACATAATTTTTTTATCAGGTCAGTAAGGTGGAACCAGATCCAAGGTAGAATAATTAGTTAATTAGGAGTTGATTTGTGACTAAAAGATCAGAAATTAGGATATACTGTCTGAGGATTCCCAACTTGAAATCTTGTGCTTGTCCTACAAATCCATATCATCTTCCCACCAAAATAATTTCCTCTTTTTTTTTCTTTTTTTTCTTTTTTTTTTTTCACAAAAGGGAGCATAATTGCATCTCGTAAATAGGTTAGAATATGTTCTGTAACGCAAGAATAACAAACTAAGATATATTTTTATAATTCATTTAATTTTTTTGAGTGATGAAGAAAATTCGTATAATATGCACTATTTAAAGGTGTATATGGAGTAAATTGTACTTTTGTGTAATACTAACACATATATATTTAATAATCTATTTATTTCTTTAATCATACATTTGAACCTCACTAAAACCTCTATATAAAACAATTTTGATAAAAAAATAAATTTAAAAATCTACTAACTATAGTTGATAGTTAATTATATCTAGATTCTAGAGTGACTCTCAGATTGTTTTACAAATTCATATCTGTGAAACAAATCGGATTAATAAGGAAATGTAATACTCCGTACATTTTAAACTCAATCAAAGAAAGCAAGGGTGTTTGGTTCAATCAAAGTTTTTACGCCTGAAATGAGAATTGAATCCAAGGTACGTACGTGTTTGTTTTCCTTTTTATTTTTTATTTTTATTTTAAATGTTAAGACTTAACAGATGAGTTTTGCATTTAGATGTAATGATAGATTTCGTTACCAAGTTGAACATGAGATTTTGTACTCAAGAATGTGAAATAGATTTGAAACGTTTGAAAAAAAAAATTAAAACGTATTATTCGTAATAAATCAAATATAATATTTAACTAACTTGATTGGCGATTTGACGTAAGTGCCGTGCAATTTCATTACTTAAAAAAAATCAAAAATTCAAAACTTCATCTTGTTTGAAAAAAAAAAAAAAGAAAGAAAAGAAAAAGAGGTTTCCACATAAATATATGTTTTATATACACTTTAATACTACATATGTGTATACATACATACATACATACATATATATATATATATATGGGGGACGGGGACAGCTGCCCCCACTGTCCCACATTGGCTCCGTCTTTGGCGCTGATAATACTCGATACAATCGTAAATATTATATTAATATTATTAACACCAATATTAATATATACTACCTATTTAGTACAACTATGTATATCATACTTAGTCATATTTTATGCTATCAATATTATAGAAAAATAAAGTTCGACTCTATGTGAAAAATATTTGTCGGCCTTCTTAGTTTGACCATGTAAGCTATGAATAACCTAGGCTGGTATACTTCATTGTGATCCTTTGCTGATTAACTGCACGTACAATCAAAATATTATAGTAAAATCTTTTATATATATATATATATATATATATATATATATATATATATATATAATACAAGTTTTGACTTTTGAGAAGTTATAGATTTAGAAGTTAGTTTTAATTTACTAATTTAGAGTAAAATATATTGTACACGCATTAAATACAATAGATTTAGACGTTAGGTAATTAGTTATAAGTAATGCTATATTACCTTTAATTTATTTTTTTTACAATTTTTTTAATATGGCATTATTTTATTGGTTTAAAGTATTTTCTTTTAATTAGTAATTTAATGGTAATCCAATAATTAAGAGGCATATCAGAAAGGGGAGGGATAAACCTTAAGTTTTTTTTTTTTTTGGGTGGTAATTACGACTTTGTATTCTATTGACATTAGAATTCTTTTTCCCTCTCACTCTATTATTATAAATCTATCTTCTATCATTCTTGACCTAACTAGAACTAGTCCTTGTACTTTTATAAATACATCTCTTCCTGTACTTTATAAAATTGGATTGATCAATATAAAATTCTTGACAGAACTATTGTTCTCATTGAACAGTCATAGTTCTTATTAAAATATATTAAGTTCTATGTTTAAAGTAATCATATATATATAAAGAAAATGTTTCATTCTTACTCTTAAATTTCTCCTCCCATTTTTCTCTTTATGATGTGAGTATGTGATTTTAATTCAGTAGGTGTTCATGAATTGACTAACCTATTATTAATTAAAAATAAAATTTAGTAACCAATTAAATTATACCCATCATAAGTGATAGGTTAGATGAAAAAGTTAAAAGGTACCTAACATTACTCTATATAAAAATGATATAAGTAACACTACATCATGCTCATGCCAAACCAATCAAATAAAAAGGATTTTTTTTTCTTTATTTACCAACTTTTCTTTTCTTCCCCAATGATTAGTACGTTTGGCATTTTGTAAAGGTGCTGCTCGGTGGTCAGGTACTCGTGTACAACCATTTTTTGCTTTTAAATCTTTAGAAGAAGACACTTGGCAGCTCTATGCTTTGTATATTGCCGTAAACGAATCTTTTCCGTTTAAGATATATTCTTTCCCATAGCTACAATATTAGATAAGATTTAATGCAAGTCTAAACAAGTTAACAATGTTAGTGTAAGCAAATGGGAGTCGTGAGTGAACGTCTCATGCTGGAGACAAAGTAGGCTGTTTATTTCTTATCCCTCAGCCTGGAGTTTCCCCCTCCAATTTGTAATTTTCAAAAAAAAAAAAAAACAATGTTAGTGTAAGTTTCGTATGGTTCATTTTAGGGTATGTTTGGTAACCCGTAAAATGACTTCCGGAAAATGTTTTCCGAGTTTTCTGTGTTTGGCAACGCCAGGAAAATGTGGTCAACGGAAAATTTTTTCCGTTGACCAAGGAAAATCAGTTTATTTTTCCGGAAAATGACTTACGGAATTTTTTTCCGTAAGTCATTTTACGGAATCGCCAGAATAGCTGTTTCGCATGTTTTCGACCAAAACCAAGTCATATCACCCATGACCATGGACCAAGGAGAAACTGCCGGAAACTTTTGCTACATTTTTTAAAATTTATTTTTATTTATTTTTATTTTTTATTTTTTTATAAATTCTATTTTTTATTAAATACCATTATTTTAATAACTATTATAATTTTTTATATTTTAAATAAAACAATTACAATGTTTAAATATACAATTCTATTCATTTTCCAGAAAATGAACGAAACACACAAAGACAGTTTTTCATAATACATCCAAACACCGAAAATGAAACTGTTTTTCGGAAAATAACTCATTTTCCAGAAAACATTTTTCAGAAGTCATTTTCCTGCTTTCAAAACGGACCCTTAATCATTATAGACTTATAGTGTGATATATATAGATTTTCTTTTTCTCATACCAATTGAATCGATAGGTAATTCAATAGAAATTTAATCATCTTAAATTTATAGATTCACATAAGGGTTTATTTGAAAAAAAAAAAAAAAGACGTCTAGAAGTTATTTTTCAAGTTTTTTTTTGGGTATTCAAAAAATTATATAAGGTTTAAAAAAGTTCAATTTGGTCAACAAACAAAGCTCAATTTAGCGAAAAATATTTTTATAGATTTTTAGTGAGAAAACATTATTAAAATTCTTTATTTTCTTGTCTCTTTTCTCTCTCTCATCCCTTTTCAGAACAAGCTAGTTTTCTCTTCTATTATTGTTGTTGTTGGTGGTGGTGGTAATGGTGGTAGTGGTAGTGGATGGGATATTAGAGTCTGGGTGGTTGACCCGTGAGCGATCTACCTGTCGGCTCAACAGGTGCTCAGTGAAGGTACATATGTATGGCGGCCTAGTCATAATTATGTTAATGCTTATTAGGTGGACTAAGGTCCACACAACTCTCTAGACCATGCACATGGTACATTATTTCTAGCTATGCATAAAGTACATTATATTTATACGTAATGTTCATTATTTGAACATGTACACATTAAAATACTATAAAAATAGCTTGATGGTTCATTATTTATATGCATAAGGTTCATTATTTGAGTATGTACAAACTGATTAAAGGTTGATCATTTAGGCATGTATATTCTAGGCTCTTTGCTGTTGTACATGAGGTTCATTATTTGTAGAACATAGCTGGACTTATTCAGCATACTCCACTTGTCCATAGTATTACTTTTCTATTATAAAAGGCCATAATCGAAGACAAGAAAGGACTATGGATCCTCTTCATCGATCATTTACATCTCCATCTACCCAATCAACCTCTCTTCTTCCCAAAATTCCATAAAATATCCGAAGCCCGATGGCTCTCTATACAAAAAATGTATATGTATAAGATTACTGCAAAGATAGTAGATTTTGACTTCGCACCGCCTAGAAAGCTAAGGCTTATGGTTTTATTGATCTTTCAGTTTCCACATTAAAAATACTGTGTCTATTTATTTTTCCCCTCATTTCATTTTTAGTTTTTTACATTATATTTTATTTCATCATCCTACTGCTTATGTTGGCCAGTCAATGACTCTCCAAAGTCATAAAATAAACAATTATTATTATTATTATTATTATTATTATTATTATTAACAGATAATTTTATGCTAAACACCTTGTATTCAGTTGGTACCTCTCTGACTCTCCTTAAAGCGAGGTCATAGGATCAAAACTCTGATAGTGGAGTATTGATTCTTTGGTTTACAACATACTTTCAACCAAACAAAAATAGTTAATTTTCTATCAGCTAAGCACCAAAATAATATAATGAACCTTAAATTTGATTCGACTTATTTTAACCCTTAACGTAACATTTGAAATTATAATAAAATTTAAATAAAAATTGGCTAGTACGAAGATAGATATTCTAGACAAGGATAGTTCATTATTGGGAATCATTTGTATATTCTATTAGCTATACTGTCTTTCTTAGGTTGTGCGCCGACGCATGTGTTCAAATTGTTGAGTTATGCATCCTTTTATCAATCATTTGCAAATATATATCACAGATTAATGTTGATTTCCTAACTCCTAATGGTCGGTTGGCAAGGACAATCTGGTCAACATAATTATAGGCAATTTCTAATTGACTCAACAAAAATGTTTAATTAATATACGGAGTATATCATTATTGTTAGATGAAACTATCTTTTATTAATTTTGGAATATAATGGGGGTGGGGCTTGTTAAGAGGCCAAAGATTGTGAGTGAGCTCGAGCATAAATTAAAGAATGAAAAATTAATTGTTCAATACATGGAACCTTTTCTTAATTAACTTGAAATATTTTAGATGGGTGCTCATAGAATCACACTTTAATGGTGGGAGTATTAATTCTTTACAAAAAAAAAAATTAAGAAAATATAGAAGGGATACTATCTTATAAAGAATCATGAGTGTTTAAATAAAATAAAATCATAAGTGTTTAAAAAAATTAACTTGAAACATTCGATATATACTCCATCAAGAGTGAAGACATTAATGTCTGAACAAAGCCCTGAGTGGGCTGAGAGAGAAGATTCACGAGGATTAAATTGGCGTCAGTTTTTACCGGAAAACTCCCCTTAGTCGGGAGGATGACACTCTCTCATGTAATTTGTTTTCTTGGGTATTCTCCTTTTATTTCAATTATAAAAAAAAAAAAAAAAAAAGAATGAAGACATTAATGCCTTTCAACATAAAATTTTAGTTATAAATGAGTCTCATATATGGGTAACACAATATAGTGTTTCCTTAGTCCTTAGTATTTGGGTCTTCTAGTCATGACACGTTATGTATTAGATGAGTGGAGAATATGCATGGGTGTAGTTTGTCAATAACATTCTTCGAAAGCTTAGGCGTTGAAATATTTTGGATTATTTGATTCAAAGCCTGGGCCATAGTTGTGCATAATATTGACCGGGCCATACAAATTAAGCCCAAAATATGTTGTTTTATTTGGAACCAAAGAGATTGGAGACACCTAATTAACACCCAACAATTAACTTTAAAAACTACTACCTACATACAGAGCCACCCACTTGGAACGGTAACAGAGGTGTCATTATACTACGTAATAGTTGACTATAACATATGAATTATATATTGGTTCAAATGCGGCCGTGCTCTCCCGTGCGGCCGTGCGGTCACACACCACTCAATGTTACGAAATACACCACTCAATGTTAAGAAACACACTACAATGTTAAGAAACACACCACAGTGCATATTTGTGTGGTGTGTTTCTTAACATTGAGTGGTGTGAACTGCACGGCCACACCTGAACATGACCCTATATATATATATATATATATATATATATATATATATATATATATATATATATATATGTCATATTATGTATATTACAAGTATTAATTAATAAGATTAATTGTAACTTCATATAATTATTAATATAAATATATAGTTAATATAACACTATAAAAGAGCGGCGACGGTGCTAATTGGAGCAGAGAACGGAAGGCATAATGGACTTGATACCGAGATCGTTAGGGACTTCCGCAAGTTTGTATATGAGAGTGGTTCAGGCCATGTCCTCCGTTGCTGGCCTGCTTTTCCTGTTCTCCGGTGAAGGCTTCCGTCAATATCCATCCTTCTAGCCTCCAAGGTGGGTGCGCCCGTGCGGGTGACGTGCGACGACGGTTCTAGCCGTGAAAAAATGGAGGTTAATTGAACGTGTAATACCTCAAAAAATAGTGTGAGAAGTATATTGGCTAATTTTTTTTTTAGTATTTTATTTTTGTATCCTCTTTTATGTGTGTATTTATTTTTCTGGAAAATTAGCTAATAAATAGTTTATTTTGAATCTTTTTTCGGGTATTTATACAAAAACAAAAACAAAATATAAAGTTTACTTATTACATAAACTATATAAAGTTATAAACTATACATTTTATAACTTAATAATATTATACTTAGAAAATAAAAATGTTACATATAAATTATATTAGTGCTAAATATAGGTTAAATAAATTATATTTATATTACAAATTAAAATCTATTTATCTAAAGATGCATTATATATAAGTATACATGAAACTTGTTCAAAAGGTTTAATGTGTTGAATTGGTAGAGGTATATTCTTAATTCAAATGTTAGAGGTTTGAATTTTGGATTATAAAAAAATAATATTTAAAATAGTAGTATTAATTAAGTTATTAATAGAAAGTGGGCTGGTAGGTTGGCCCATTTAGCCTGCCAGCCCACTCCTATCCGAGTTGGGCTTAACTCCCCAACTCGTGATGAGTTAGCCTATATGACGAGTTTACTAATTTTGATAGCTCTATCTATAACACTCTGTACTCAAGGGAGTGGCAACCTATGCTTCTCTAGGTTAAGCGATGCACAACAAAATATATCAAACTTTGTTCATGTTAGAGTAACAAGCAAGCTAGGAAATTTGCAACCTCATTTGATCTTCCATTGCTATTCCATAGTTTACTTGCAAGCTCCCAAAAGATTCAAAATGGGGAAACTCTCTTCCCTTAAGCCAATCTCTCAATCTCATTGAATCAGTACATTAAAAAATTCATTAAATCCCCAAGTCTCAGGCAATGAAGATGCCTTTATAATACACCAATAATATACCAAGACATGGATGAGCGGTCTTTGAGAGACCTCAAGAGATTACGCGAGACATGACGTCGATTTCATTCTGGACATTCATAGAATCCGATAAAGTGCCACAGAGTCATGTTCAGAAAAGTGATAGACAAATCGACATGATTTACCGAGTAGCTAAGTAAGCTAACGGAGTTTTTTGTTTTCCAGAAATGCCATTCCACCGCCAATACCAAAGAAGTTACGTACTCAAGTTAGGTAAGGTCTCAAATTGTTGGCACAAAACTTGACAAGCTAAGTATGATTAAGATAAAGGGTTTTGAATATATTTGATTGCTTGGACAAATCAAATTCCCAAATGCC
Source organism: Ipomoea triloba (assembly GCF_003576645.1). Taxonomy (NCBI): domain Eukaryota; kingdom Viridiplantae; phylum Streptophyta; class Magnoliopsida; order Solanales; family Convolvulaceae; genus Ipomoea; species Ipomoea triloba. Next base: position 6,190,000 of record NC_044927.1, on the reverse strand, counting down.
TGCCTTTGAAGCAAACCTTGACCACATTTCACTGTATCCGTATTCTCATTGGCAATCATTGCATTATTGCCAATCTTAAGAACAATTAATAAAATAGGAAAAAAAATTGTCAAATAAGCCTTCTAACTAATAATAATAAGAATGTAATTAGAAACCTATTTTTTTTTAAACACTCCTATTAAATCTATTTTTGGATAGGTCATGAACTGATATTGTAGTTGTGTTGAAAGGGAACTGCGGGCAATTGCGCGAAACGGAGATCGTTTCATCCGTTTGATTTCATTAATCAAAACGACATCATTTTGATGCGCGATCCATAGTAAAATTTGCGATACACCGTATGTTGAAACTTATCTATTATACTAGTATTTTTTATGCACGATGCGCAAAAAATAGGTGCCTAATATTAGTACTTTATATTAAAAATTTAAATTTATTTAGATTTTAGATGTTTAAATTATAATAATAATAATAATAATAATAATAATAATAATAATGTAAAACAATTTTATAAATTTGATATTTATATTTTAAAAAGTAACTAACATATAACCTCAATATATAATGTGTACTTATTATTATTGAAGAATATAAGAAAATAATATATGGTGAATGCATGTGCATAGTAACAATAGTGGAAAAGATAACCGAAGTTATAACGGTAGGGATATATTTGTCCAAAATATTACTCCGTATATAATACAACTTTTATAACATAATGTATAAAAAAATTCAACGAAAAAACGGACATAAATGAAGGTTATAACTTTCATCCACACTTATTGTGTTTTTAATGTATAAAAAAACTTAAAGGGAAAAAACGAATATAAATGAATGGTATAACTTTCCTCCACACTTATTATGTTTTTAGATATAATAATTTTTTTGTCATATTTTATTTGTTCTACTCACCGTTCATTGGTTAAAATTTTCTTTAATCAAATTAGACACATAAAATGGTACGAGTAAATTTGATAAAACACATTAAATGAAATAGATGGAGCTGGAAGCAACAGATTAATGCGCTTAAGATGAGAGCAATTGTGTTTGTATTATAAAGTCTCAAGATCTAAGTGTACAGGCTACAAGTATATATATATAAGGTGAGTCACAGTTAGACCGAAACTGAGACTCATAGTATGACTCGAATATGTAGAGTCCTAATACTCCCCCCCAAGCGGAGGGTATGGAAATAACCTGCAGCTTGTCTCTCAAAAAAGAAAACCGGGGTCCTGCTAGTGGCTTGGTGAAGATGTCTGCAATCTAATCCTTGGTGGAAATAAAGTTCACTTGAATGTCTCCTGCCGCAACTCTATCTCGCACAAAGTGGTAGTCAATCTCTATATGCTTGGTACGAGCATGAAAAATAGGATTGGCACATATATAGGTGGCACCTAGTGATGCGTACACGGATTGCTTCCCGCAATAAGTGCACACTCAAGGAATCACTCAAGAACCTTTCGTGTCCAAAAGAGGATCTTACCTTGTAGACTCTTGGATTTTGAGATCCCAACTCTACAAATGCCTCACCAAACTAACAAATAATACTCTCAACCCTTAGATTATTAAGCAAGGCTAAGAATTAGAGTATTAGGAATCTAGCACTAGAATTAAGATACAAAAATAAAATTAGCTATATAATATGAGTAATAGTATTCTTTTTGGGTTTTTGGATATGTATGTGAATATAAAGAACAAGATAAAGGGATAAACTAGCTTCTCACTAGCCTACCAAGATTGAATGCTTCTCACAAACAACCTAAACTTCAATGCACTTCTCATGCAAAGAAAAGAGAGAAATTTCACTCAAATTGAATTCTTACAAGGTGTGTCTCAAACCATTGGGTTTATGGGGTATTTATAGGGGAAAATAAGGTATTAAATATTCTAGGTCACTAATCCCACCCAAAATAAAAAATTACAACTTTGTAAAAGTAATTCCCACCCAAAATTAAAAATACAAAATAATTCCCCACCCAAAATTAAAATACAAAATAATTTCCCACCCAAAATTAAAAATACAACATTTTGCAAAAGTAATTTCCACCCAAAAATAAAAAATACAATTCTTGCAAAGTAGTTTCCCACCTAAAAAAAAATACACCTTGCAAATAATTTCACACCGGGAAATTTGATCTGATACTGAAGTCTGAATTGTCTTCAAAAGTTTTTATGTGAAGACAATTGAATAGAATTATTTTTCCAGATTGATCTTCTTCTTCACAAAAAGATGTTGGACTCCAATCTGTTTGCACAAAAGTGTTAAAAGCCTCTTGAATCTTCCTTGACTTAGATCTTGTTACCGGGCCACTCGAGACTTTTAATGGATCATTTATTTGTTGCATTCCGGTCTCATCACCTAGGTTATCACACCACAGCTTTGGCAATGGCAGAGGAGAAACACCAATCTCACGCAGGTGACGCAGCAGAGAAAGGATCCAGATAACCTCAGCACACACATCTGCCAGAGCTTTGTACTCAGCCTCAGTGGACGATCTAGCAACAGTCTTCTGCTTCTTGCACACCCAGGACACGAGATTAGTCTCGAGAAAAACAGCATAGCCACTAGTTGATTTTCTATCCGCAGGGCAGCCAGCCCAGTCAGAATCCGAAAACGCATGTAGATCACTGGAACTATATTGTCTTAGACGCAGACCCATAGACAGAGTGCCCTTGACATACCTTAGAACGCGTTTCAGTTGCTCCCAGTGTGTAGTAGTGGGAGCATGCATGTGCTGACAAAGTAGATTCACTGCAAAGGAGAGATCAGGTCTCGTAATAGTCAAATATTGCAATGCACCTGCGATGCTCCTGTACTGTGTAGGATCATCATATGGATCAGTACTGACAGATGTAGGAAAAGAAGTAGCAATGGGAGTAGCCAGTGGCTTGCAGTCTGTCATACCAGCACGTTTCAGTATGTCAGTCATATACTTGCGCTGCGAAAGAAGCACACCATCAACACACTTGATTGTTTCAATCCCAAAGAAAAAACCAGGCTCACCAAGATCCCTAATCTTGAAGGTATTAGAGAGCTTAGAGAGCAGCAATGTGATCACGGCTTGATCATTGCCCATAACAAGAATATCATCAACGTAAACTAGCAGGTAAACAGTAGCTGATCCTTGAGAAAGATAGAACAATGATACATCAGTATTAGAGGCCTTAAAACCAACAGTCAACAGAAAATTTTGTAGACGAGTAAACCATGCACGGGGAGCCTGCTTTAGACCATATAGAGATCTCTTTAATAAACAAACATGATCGGGATATTGAGGATCAATATAACTTGGAGGCTGACGCATATAAACTGTCTCAGCCAAACTGCCATTTAGAAACGCATTGTGCACATCCAACTGCCTCACAAACCAACTAGAAGAGAAAGCAATAGAGAGAAGTAACCTAACTATTGTAGGTTTAACCACTGGACTGAATGTATCAAAAAAATCTTGACCCGGCACCTGATTGAAACATTTGGCTACAAGGCTGGCTTTATGTCTTTCAATGGATCCATCAGCCTTCCTCTTGGTGCGGAACACCCACTTACAACCAATGATATTCATTGACTCGCTGGGAGGGACCAGACTCCATGTCTGATTCTGCAGGAGGGCATTGAACTCCTGATCCATCGCCTCCCTCCACTCAGAATGCTTGACAGCCTGTGTGTAGCATGTAGGATCAGCAGGAGAGACCTGGACAGCCAACCTGCAGTGGGAGCAACGGATCTGCTTCTAGTAGCCATGGAATGAGACCGCTCTGTAGGGCGAACAGTCCGACCGCGAGGGTGACCACGAGGCCGTTTCTGAGCCACATCGGCAGGTGGTGAGGAGGCCGTAATAGATGGAGCAAGCACGGAATGCAGAACAGATTCAACCCAAGGGCAGGAGGGCTGGATCACTGGAGCCTGCAAAACAGTCTTAGCAGCAAAGGGAAAAACCCCCTCATCAAAACGCACATGATGACACATAAAAACCTTGTTAGTACGCAGATCCATACATCTGTAACCCCGAAACGACTCAGGATAACCCAAGAAGACACAAGAGGAAGACCTATATGACATCTTATGACGATTGTAGGGCCGTAAATGAGGATAACACAGACATCCAAAAACACGAAGAAAGGAGTAAGAAGGCGGAGATTTATGCACTAGAGCATGAGGACTGAAATTGTGAAGTGTGGAAGATGGCATTTTGTTAATAAGAAAGACAGCAGACTCAAAAGCAAAATGCCAAAACCGAGAGGGCACAGAAGCACGAGCCATTGGAGTAAGGTCAGTTTCAACCACATGCCTGTGCTTTCGTTCCACACGACCATTTTGCTCGTGTGTGTATGCACAAGATTGTCTGTGATTAATACCGAGCTGAACAAAAACAGAGTGTAGTTTCTTATATTCAGCTCCTAAATCAGATTGAATAGCCTTAATTTTACAATTAAAGGAACGTTCAACTAGGCAGCGAAAACGAGCAATGACAGAGTATATATCAGATTTTAATTTCATGGGATAATACCACGTAAACCGAGAATAGTCATCCACAAATAAAACGAAATAACGATAACCATCAGAAGAGATTATAGGAGCAGGCCGCCAAATATCTGTGTAAACTAAATCAAGCACATGAGAACTAACAGATTCAACACGTGGCAATGGAAAACGCGCAGATTTGCCCAATTGACACGCAGAACAGACACGAGTAATAATTTTATTTGATTCATTAACAGCACAAGACTGTAAGACTCGACTAAGGACACGCTGATGCGGATGACCTAAACGATCGTGCCAAGTAGATATTGAAGCACGCGCAGAAAGAAACGCAGAAGGCGACACAGCAGGAACCGGCAGGGTATAGAGACCACCAAAGCTATTGCCCCGTAAAAGAATGTCCTTGGTCCGAATATCCTTCACAACAAAGAAAGAAGGGTGAAACTCAAAAAAGACTTGATTATCGGATGCAAATCGCTGAACAGATAACAAAGACGCAGAGAGATTAGGTACATGCAAAATATTGGATATTCTAAGAGACCTAGAGGGCATAGATAAAGATGCATGACCGACATTACTAATAGGTAATTGCGTACCGTCACCGACACAAAGAGTGTCACCACCAGTATATTCGTCAAAGTTGGAGAGGGCAGCTATATCAGGCGTAGCATGGTGCGTCGCACTTGTGTCTGGCAACCAAGTATGAGCAGAAACGGAATCACCTTGTTGCACAAAATTAGCCTGGGGAGAAATAACAGAGGGCAATTTATAACACGCCAGTGCAGAATGCCCATATGCCCAACAAATTTGGCATTGCAGCTGAGCCCCTCTGCCACGTCCTCGACCACCACCTTGCTGCTGCCGACCAGCGCCGCCGCCACGCCAAGAGACTCCACCGCGACCCCGGGAACCAGAGCGATCCGAGACAGAACCGGCAACGGATCGCCCTCCACCACGGCCTCCTCGGCCTCTCTGTTGATGCCGTCCACCCTGAACAGCAAACACCGCCGGCGCCGCACCTCCAGGAACGGCGTAATCATCGCCGGCTATAAAATCTTGAGCACCCAATAAATCGTCAAGCTCAAGAAGAGTCACCGGTTGCCCACGAACAGCTAAGGACAAATTAACACCCTTGAATTCTGATCGGAGGCCACGAAAAACATACAGGTTTTGTTCCTCCAACGAGACCTTCCGTCCGGCGTAAGAAATTCCGATTATTAAGTTTGAGACTAATATAGTGATGAGCCGATGAAAGAGACGACGCGGGGGAAGACACCGCAGTACTCATAGCTACATCAGAAACGGTCCGTTCTGATGAGTTCACAGAACCGTCATTCGCAGCCATGGAGAACACCCTAGCAACTGATACCAGATGAAAGCAATTGTGTTTGTATTATAAAGTCTCAAGATCTAAATGTACAGACTACAGGTATATATATATAAGGTGAGTCACAGTTACACCGAAACTGAGACTCGAATATGTAGAGTCCTAATATTAAAACATAGCGGCGCCGGTAATAAAAGTGCATACAATCACATCTCCGATACAAACTCAAAGAGTGGCAGTTGTTTGCGTCTCTCATTCCGTCACCTGAGAGAGAGAGAGAGAGAGAGAAGAAAAGTTAGGGAAGGGAATGAATGATCGAGTTGTGAAATCAGAATAGTGAAAAGGGGAGGCAGATGAAGGAGGCGGGGCGCGACGAGGGAGGTGGGGATGCGGGGTTTGTGAGGGCGGATAAAGTAGATCTGAAGAGTCTGGACGAGCAGCTTCAGAGGCATCTCACCCGAGCATTGACTATGGAGAAGAATAAGAAGAAGAGCGGAGAAGAAGAAGAAGAAGAGCTTCATCACAATGGGGATAGGGAGATCCCCATTCGCCACGACTGGGAAATTGATCCTTCCAAGCTCCTCATCAAGAGCGTCATTTCTCGTGGCACCTTCGGCACCGTTCATCGTGGCATCTACGATGGCCTAGATGTGGCAGGTTACCTCAATTTTTACTTTAATCTGAGGGCAAACTTAATTAATTAGTAGAAAGCTTTTATTCTCTAGTTACTATTATAAACAATATAATGCAGAGTCTTCATTTCATGCTTTAATTTGCTGATACAAAGTTTTGTACTTGTGTTACCATTAGTGAAACTTCTTGATTGGGGAGAAGAGGGCCAAAGGTTGGAGGCTGAAATAGCTTCTCTTAGAATGGCATTTTCTCAAGAAGTTTCTGTGTGGCACAAGCTCGACCATCCTAATGTGACTAAGGTAAGGTCTTACTCCCAAATTCACTAAATATTTAATCTTCAGTGGTTTATTTGGGATAATATGTCAGAATGGTTATGTTGCATGGGTATAAAATGTTTGTACTTGAAGAATATGAGTTTAAGGGATTCTTCCCTATGATTCTTTTTGTATTGCTTTCCTTATTCTTGTTTTGGTGTGAAATGTGTCAATGTGTATCGGCCTTAATCTCAATTGTTGAGTTGGCTAGGGAAATGCCTAAAAGTGTAGAAAAAGTTGTGGTTTGAAATGCATTTTTGTTGCAGATTAGATTCATCATATGTTTTAAATCTCAAACCTTATTTGCAGTTCATAGGAGCAACAATGGGCACAACAGAGCTCAACATACAGACTGACAATGGTCAGATTGGCATGCCACGAAATGTTTGCTGTGTTGTTGTTGAATATCTTCCTGGGGGTACTCTCAAATCGTTCCTTATAAAGAACCGGAGAAGGAAATTGCCTTTTAAAGTTGTTGTCCAGCTTGCGCTGGATCTTGCGCGAGGGTGAAATATTTATTTCTTTTCTTTTTTATTTGATAATTATTCATGTCGTCTTTTCTTATAATTTGTTTGTTTACTTTCTTTCTAAACCTTTTTCTTTTTCAGGTTAAGCTATCTTCATTCCAAAAAGATTGTCCACAGAGATGTGAAAACAGAAAACATGCTTCTTGATAGGCATCGTACTGTAAAAATAGCTGATTTTGGTGTTGCTCGTGTTGAAGCTTCAAATCCAAATGACATGACTGGGGAGACAGGAACTCTTGGATACATGGCACCCGAGGTATAGGCTCTCGTTGATATTTTCAGATACATCTACTATGTATAAAACATGTCGGTTGTGTTCAAACATATTCATATGCCCTGGCTGTTAACAACTTATTAACTTTGTACAAATAGGTTCTTAATGGGAATCCATATAACCGGAAATGCGATGTGTATAGCTTTGGCATTTGCCTGTGGGAGATATATTGCTGTGACATGCCATATCCAGACCTCAGCTTTTCTGAAGTGACATCAGCTGTTGTTCGCCAGGTACAGAAACTGATTCCTAGATTTACTTATCCTTGTGCGATTATTATTCCAATTGTCAATGAAGTTGAGACAATGTTACACATATATATGTTATTGATTCTTGTTTCTTAAATTAAATGGAAGAGTTAGATAACTCTGATATGGCCTGCAGAATCTGAGGCCAGATATACCCCGTTGCTGCCCAAGCTCGTTTGGAAATGTAATGAAACGATGTTGGGATGCCAATCCTGACAAGCGGCCTGAGATGGATGAAGTGGTGTCCATGTTGGAAGTAATTGACACTTCGAAGGGTGGTGGTATGATCCCTCTTGATCAGCCTCAGGGTTGCTTCTGCTTTCGGAGGTACCGTGGTCCTTGAGAAAACTAGCTTGGCCTGACTATGCTTTAGTTAAATTTGTGTTTCTAAGCCTGGGTGGTAGTTAATCTGAAAAGAAAAGAAAAAAAAAAAGATTTACCAAGTTAAGTAGTGTCGTAAAACTCTAGCTGTAGGTCAAGTAGAAGGTCTGCAGTAAATGCACCTCTATCATATCATCGTGCTGCACAACCCTGATTCCATTTCTTTCTGTAATCGATCTTCATCAAGGCACGATTGCTGAGCATCGTGTGCAGGACCTCCTCCAATCACTAACAAGACGAGAGTAGCTTTGGTTTTTGAAAAGGCTGCCGTTTAGTTTAGGTGAAATGATTAAACATTTGGGGTGAGGATTTGATGCCTTTTGCTCCGATCCATAACATTAGTATGTTGCAACACATTCAGTCTTTAATATTTGATGATAAAATCCTTTGCAGCTGATTGCCTTTTTCTTTCAGGAGGTGGAGAGAATAGTTTGATATATATAATTTTACAGCATTTATTCTCTGTTGAGTCTATATGCCATCATGCCATGGATATAATTGAAAGCAGCCTCAAAGGCTCCCTTCGGGAGAGAGGTGTAAAAGCGTTCATTTTGATACTTTAGCGTTGTTATAATGAACCAGTATGCATTCATAAGATTCTTTATCACTACACAAGCCCTTTGGTGGAATGACAAGATCACGGTTTTTAAAAGAACTTCTTTCCCTGCTTTTGTGAGGAATCTGCTATTCCAGTTTTGAATTGTAGCAGCGATCTTACTACAAATAAAGCAAAGGATTTCCTTCTTTTTTCTACCCACCAATGAAGGCAAACCAAGGTATCTGCTACCTCTCTCCCCTCCCCTAACCCCCAAGATATTCCTTATCAAACTTGAATCTCCTCTCTAACATTGTTGCTGAAACTGATGGTTTGATTTGTTATAATTTATAACCTGCCCAGATGCCATGGCATACTCATCCAGAACATCTTTTAACACATAGCTCACCAATTCATTAGCCCAGAAGAATAAAAAGCAATCATCTGCATTCTGCAATATATATATCATGTTTCCTTATATGCAGTATGTGCGCTATTATCCTATTTTTGTGGATGTTTTAAATACTAAATTTTCTATTGCGTGCATGTAAATTTATGGTGCATTAAAGGACATTGGAATGCATAACATTCTGCATAGAAATGCACTGCATTCCGTATAGGAATGCACTATCAAAATCATATGAATCCACGACATGGCCAAATGAATAATCAGATAAGAAGTTATCTATGCGCGACATTTGATATTAGAATACACTACATTTTGTAGGAATGCAAGATCAAAGTAATATGAATGCATGGAACATATCAACGGGTTCAATTGACTCGTTAAATAGACCTAGTGGTTCAATGACATTAATCAACGAGATTATTGAACCTGCCAACTGGTTCAATAGACTTATTGAACAGAACTTTGGTTCAATGGTATTACCCAAACGAGACTATTGAACCCACCCAACAACGTGTTCAATAGATCCGGTGGTCCAATGGTACTACTCAACGGGCCTTTTAAACCTGTGGGGGAGCCCGTTGACTGACCAAATTGCCCTCCAAATTTTGTAGTATAACCTTGCGTGCTCACTCTCTTTCATGTTGCCATTTTTAGTCACAAAAATTATGCAAAATGCACTATTTGGGATGACCTAAGTGCTCTCTCTTGCATGCTCATAGAGGAGAGTTGGTGTCTCCTCCGGTGCCTTCGCATCTTTTGCTTTAGAAAGACAATCTGAGCAACACAACGTAGAGTAGTGACTATAGGTTATATTCATTCCGTCCTATTTTACATGTATAATTCTGAGGTTTGGTTAAAATTATTTTTAATTCAATTTTTCATAATGTTAAGTTTAGTATTAGTGTATAAAATTTATATATTTAGAAATTACATTTAAAATATTATTAAACACAAAAAAAAATATTAAAAATCTAATTAAATAGAATAAACAAAGAAAATAGAGTTGATTTGACCCAATAATAAATAAGATAACTAAAATGAGACAAAAAGAGTAGTTGATTGTTAGTGTTTACCATTTTCTTCCTGTGAAAGAAAGAATAATAGAGAACGAGAGTGAGACATGCCTATATTTTAAAAAGAAGAAGTGTTTGTAAAATGTGCTTTACTTTAATTAAGATAAGAATATTTGAATATTGATTGTGGTTTATTAATAGTTATACCTTGTAAGGTGGACCAACCACAATTTACATACTGAATGTTCACAATTCAAATTGTGAAAACATTCTGTATGTAAATTGTGAACATTTAGTTGTGAACCTTCAGTATATAAAATGTGAACATTCGGTATGTCAATTGTGTATTTTGGGACCTCGGGTCCACATAATAAATTGTTGGTTTATATAGCCGGCAAGGTTTTCACATGGAATATATTAAATACATCCTTTATTATAACCATAAAATTATTTGTTCTATTTACTCAAACCAACGTTTTCTTCTTTGGTTATATTTATTAGTATTTTCTTATAATTTTTAAATTTGATTTTTTTTTTGTGTTTAATAGTACTTTTAATGTAGTTTCTAAATATATAAATTTTACATACTAATTCTAAACCTAATATTATGAAAAACTAAATTGTAAATAACTTAAGCATTGTTAATTGAATCTGACACATAAAATGAGATGAAAGGTGTAATATAATATATAATCCAGAATTCTAGATATGTAGTGGTAGTCCATAAATATGCATTTTCAGTCAAAAGATGCCATTGCATGCAGTATAATGCCTTTCTTACTCTTAGAAAGAAAGCATTTTTCATTTGGAATTATCATTTAAAAAAAAAAAAAAAAAAAGAAAAAAAAAGGCATCCTTTTCTCCGTCCCCTACCTTAGCTTCATCCACTTATCTCTCCTGTACGCGCACCCTACACGGCTACACGCTATTTACTCGCATATCCTATATGCATGTTTGTTAATTTGCTACATGGACCGTTGAGTACGTGAGAATTTTGTCTAACTGGTCAATTATTACAAAATAATAATAATAATAAAATTGAGTAAATCAGAGAAATTCTCTACACGTTAGGGTTTCTTCTTAGTTGGCTTCTTTATTCAGGGCAGAATCAATCCGGTTTTGCATCAAGTATATTGGATAGCTTGACATATGGTTTGTTCACGGACGGCACTGTAGAAAAGAATCAATCCTAGCGCTAGTATACCGTGTTGATGTGCTTCTAGCATGTAGTAATTAACAGGTTCAAATAATTACGATGTCGATCATAAGTAAAATACATTATTTGTGTATATAAAGTACATTATTTGAGTACTGAAAGTACATTATTTTTTATATTATCAAATAATATACATTCAGTACTTAAATAATGCATTTTTAGTATATTAAAAATGTATCTTATATTCAGAGAAAATACATTTTGGGTATTAAAAGTACATTATTTTATATAATGTACATTCAGTACACAAATATTGTACTTTTAGTATATTAAAAATGTACTTTTTTTATGGTCTATAGTTCCATACAGCACTATGTGAGCCATGGTCCACACAATAATTTCCCAATAATTACTTTCATATAGGGATGACATGTAGGGATGACAATCGGGCTAGCCCATTTGATTTTAGAATAGTTCCGTCAAATTATCGGGCTTATTAGTTCAAGGTTACTATTTTTTTTTTTAAACTTGTTTAAAATTTTATGGCATAACCCTAAAGCCTCAAACTTATCGGGCGAGTTAAACTAAAATTTGTTATACTTTAAAATTAAAATTTTAAACTTTCAGTTTTAACAAACTATTACATTTTACATTAGTAAATATAAACTTAAATATCATTTAATCTATTTAAATCTCCATTATATAATGTAAGTATGCAACATTATATCTCTTTTATATATACCTAAAATATTAAAATTAAAAAAAAAATCAAATACATGTAGTTCTCAAATAAAATTATGTTTATAATGACAACACAAGGAAAAAGGGCGGGGTTAATTTTATAAAAATTAAAAGTATTACAAACTTAAAAGTTCACAATAATTATAAAATTGACCTATTACATATATATATATATATATATATATATATATATATATATATATATATATATATATATATATATATATATATATATATATATATATATGTGTGTGTGTGTGTGTGTGTGTGTGTGTGTGTGTGTGTGTGTGTGTGTGTGTGTGTGTGTGTGTGTGTGTGTGAGAGAGAGAGAGAGAACCACTTGTCCAGGAAAGAAATGAGAACGCATGTCATCCGTCCACGTGTCCAGATCTAACGGTTTTTTTTTTAAACGTGGTGGCATTTTCGTAAATAATTGAACATCGAAGTGCAAGTAAAATGTATTACAACAAGTAGCAGTTTCATATAATGAACCTAAGTGCAAGTAAAATGTATTACAGGTGCAAGTAAAATATACATTGCGCATCAATAGTTCAATATTAAGTGCACCTAATGACAGTTGCACCTAACGTTATAATTAGGTGAATCTAGGTGCACGAATGTTAACAAGATTACTTGCAGTTGTAAGTGATTGTACTTGCATTTTTTACTTGCAAATGCGCACCAGCTACTTGCACTACTTATAATAGAATTACTTACACCAAGGTTCGAGTTATTTACGAAAATGTCACCGCGTCGTTTTTTTAAAATTATATCTGATCCATTGATCTGGATACGTGGACGGTTGCAAAGCGTTTTCATTTCTTTCCTGGGCGAGAAAATTTTGTATTCTTTAATAATTTAGAAATTCAAAATAAATTATTAATATTAACAAAACTTATAAGTAATGAATTGAAACTGTCACTTTTGACATAATTAAAAGGAATATAGAATAATAATTCATGGATTTAGTCTACAATATAAGTATAACTAAGGGATTAAAATCACTATTTTACCTTTTTTTTTTTTTAAAAAAAAATATTTTTGTCTTGAATTTGGAGTATAATATCAGCCGTCCCCACAACTTCCACAAGATAGGAGCAAAGGTAGGTTAACATTGCAATTTATAGAAGTGAGCAAGCAATGTTGTGTGTTTCACATTCTTGAACTAAAAAAAGGTATTTGGATTACTTTCACAACATGCATGCTAATAAGGTAACTTAGATTGTTTATAGGTAACTGATACAAATCAGTAAAGTCAATAAATTACTCTTATTGAGAATTAAACTTATAATCTTGTAGTTACTAAATTAATAATCCGACCATTAATTCAAGAATTTGTTCCATGAATATTATTTAATATTATGTGCTTGTGAAGTGATAAATCTCATTATATTACAAATTAATAAATAAATTCACATGCATAAAAGCACATTTATAAGGAACATTTTGTTTTGGGTGCATTAGTATTATCTTCATATATATTATTCTATTCTTACATGAAAATAACAAGATCCGATCCTCTATATATATATATCAAATAATGGGAATATATATGGTTAAACTTAAAGCAGGCAAGCTAAGGATAATTCCGTAGTTTCAAGCGTGAAAGACTAGTATATAACGACGGCTATTCACCAGTCCGGCCACTACAAACTTTTCCTGCAAAAACACCCTAAAAAGTCACCCCGGCCCGACAATAAAAAAGAAAAACATGGGACACCTCTTACTACGTTATGTATGTCATTAATTATTAAGCTCTGATAGATTATTTGATTGTATCAGAAATCCAGAATTGAAGCGAAGTTGGTCGGCGGCGGCAGAAGATCGATGGGATTCTGCATCTGCCCGTTGGGTACTCCGGCCAGATTACTTTGGAGTTCAAGTTTCTTCCGCCACAAACTCATGCTCTTCTAACACTTCTTAATTCAACCCCAAAACACATATACCTTGCTATATTCAATCTGCTACTATAATATAATATAATATATATACTATTATTAATATAATTACTCCATATCATCATATATATAAATTAAAGTTCGAGATGGAGAGAGGAATGGAATCCGGGGGTTTCTTCTTTAACCCATCCTCCCACGCCGACGTGTTGTTCCTTGGGAAAGCCGCTGATTCCCCTTTTCCAGGTATAAATTATATTATTGTTTTTAAAAATACTACGTTAATTAGCAATTGATCGAACAACCTAGCGAAGGATTATATATATTATTATTTGTTGTATATATATAGGAGGAAGCTGGTCGGTGATGAAGATGGAGGAGAGCTTAAAGAGGCGACCCACCTGCTTGTTCAGCGCCCCACAATCTCTAGTGTGTGACGATGAGGAATATTACGAGGAGCAGTCATCATCAGATAAAAAACGCCGTCTCACTTCGCAACAGGTAGGGGTTGCATGCTTCATTACTATTATGAGTTGTTCAGTTAACTAGGTTAATGAGTTTAGCTAGTTGATAGCATTAGCTGATTGTAGATTTGTATAAAGATGTTTGGTAAATTAAAAATGTTAGTTGATAACTGATTATATACAAAATGATTTTGTTAATTGATAAAATTTTAAACTTTTGGAGTTATAAGTGTTGTTGATTATATTAATTATTTAGGTAGAGGTGCTGGAGAAGAGCTTTTCAGGGGGAAAGAAGCTGGAGGGGGAGCGCAAGAAGGAGCTGGCAAGTAATCTAGGGTTGCAGCCCCGGCAGGTGGCGGTTTGGTTCCAAAACCGGCGAGCAAGGTGGAAGGCGAAGCAGCTTGAAAGGGACTACGTTCAACTCAAATCATCCCACGATTACCTTTTGTGTCACTATAACTTTATTCTCAAACAGAATCAAATGCTCAAAGCAGAGGTAACTAACACTACACTACTACCTACAACCATATCAAATACTAACGGAATATGTATATGCAATTAATGTATTGAAGGTGAACTTACTGAGTAAGAAGTTGGAAGGTAATTGTAAGGAGGTCGATGATGATGATGCGCCACGTATGAAGGTAGTAGAAGAGGAGTGTGGAAGTCCAAAGCAGCAGCAGCAGCAACTTATGGATAATTATTATTATTATTGTGTTGGTGGAACTTGGAAAACATATAATAATAATAATAATAATAATAATTTCCATAATGAGGATTATGAGGATATGGATCATCATGTTTGCAACTCCCTTCCACATGCCCAAACTACTACTGATGATGATGATGAGCCACTGGGATGGTTCTGGTCCTAGCTACTTACTCCCTCAGCTCCATATATTTATATATATGCAATCTCACTAGTCACTTGTGTGACAACATATCACGGATTTTAATTCGTGAGATACATATTGAATCTAGGATTGTTGCTTTGCTGGTTAATAATAATAGAAATCATAATACTTATTAATGAAATAAATTTAAAATAAATAAACTGTTATTTATAATAGATATTGTAATACTATTTAGGATAAAATTAATTGTTATTAATGATCGATATGATAAATATTGTAATACTTATAACTGAAATTGCATTTAGTTGTTTACAACGCAACTCGTCTCACGAATCACTCTCAAACAAGTTTTTGTCTAATTTTAAAATGAACGTAAACATAAATCTCACTAGAAACATGAATAAGAAAAAACACTCATAATATAGTAGTAGGGTCTGAGCGGGGCGGAGTCCTATGGGTTAAGAATTAGTTGAATTTTTTAATAGAATTTAAAAAATATTGATTAGTCTTTAGGCCGGTATGTATATCTAAAAACTGAGCAAATTGAATCTATTTAATTTTTGGGTTGTACTACGTAAAAATGGCTAATCCGGTCCAATATGTTAATGTTTATTGTTACGGAGTATTATAAAAGATAGATAGATCACATGCAGAATCATTATGTCAGGTGTCGAACAATATAAATAAGCAAAATAAATAAACAGCACACACAAGATCTAATACTGTAATACAGTTCGGAGCAGTTCTCCAAATCAGTAGGGCAAAACAGCAAACTTGTGTTACTCTATACTAAATACTGTATATTACAATAACATTGAAATAAATAACAGTACAGGTAGGTTATGTACTGATATATATTACAGTTCCATGAGTGAAGTGAGATATTATATACATTTATACATGATCTTCTAAGTTTGCTAATCAAATCCTTCAGTACAGAGGCTTGATCCCAAATCTAGTTGGGATTAGTACTATCATTTTCTCAAGGATGTGTATGTTAACCAAAACCTATACACTAGACAAATTTACAAAAAAATAAAAAATTAAGTCAAGAATCTCATCTAAAGAATGATAGTTGTCTTCTTCTCTAAGATGATTTTAGGGAATCCCTTCCTCATTCTAAGAGAAATCTGGCTCCTGTGGCTTAAACAACTTAGGCATCTTGAGGCTAGAAGAAGCAGAATCTGATACCTGCACTTTTTGCATGATTCCTCTTCTTGTATTTGCAGCAAATTTCGAGGCCAGGATTGTGGCTCCAAGATGCTGTGCATTGTTGGCACCATCTTCGGATGACTGGATGTCGGCTCCATCATCAGAACCCACATAATTCTCGTCGTAAATGTAGGTTTCACCATCTTCAGTTGACATGTAATAGTAGCTCTCCTGCAGAGACAACTCCTTTGCCAACTTCTTCTTTTTGTACCTTCTCCACGCGACCTGTATATAGCACGCACCCCACGTCCTCCATTGATGAGAATAGTATCTGAATGCATGCTGCAACTTCTTGCTGTGAAGATGCTTAAACTGAACCGCGAAGAACTTCAGGTCCTCAGCACGAAGTGCAAACGCCTCGACTTCAGATAGCGTTCGAACAGTGCGAGTTGAAGAAGGCAGGTTTAAAGAGTTTGGAACTAGAGCCCATGTTAGTAATTCCTCTCCACAGAAGTCTCCGGGTCTAAGGGTGATAGAATTGAAGAATCCTGATCTTCCCCCATTTGTTGTGGAGCTCTCCAGTTGGCCCCTGATGATAAAGAGCATCTCGTTCACTGGATCACCCTCGCGGACAATATAAGTGGCTTTTGTGCTCAATGAGGAGACTAGGCGTTCACAGATGGCATCAAGCAGTTGGTCATCCATCTGTGCAAAGAAAGGAACCTGCAGCAGCAAAGTGTAATTTTGGAATAGCAGAGAAGTTAACAGGGTTTAAAATGCACCAGTAGTAAGTATAACCATATCACGTTATCACAACAGGCCATAAAGACATACTCTGCGAACAAGGTTAAGGCAAAGATGTCTCTGAATCTCACGACGAAGATCCAGGGGTAACGATTGCAAGATAGACTCTTCCTTGACTCCTCTCGTTGCAAGCCATTTGTACTGATCAAATCGACGTACACGTTCTTGAAGCTCTGGAGGCAACTGGCGATGCCTCATCCACTCTTCTGTATCTCTTCTCTTAATCCTCCACTCCTCAAGTCTCACCGTCAGAGATTGCAGGTAAGTCTTGAAAGGACAGAAATTTATTATCAATAACTGAAAGGGAAATAATGCATGTAACAGAAAGATGCATGATTTTAAAACAACTTAAGGATTCAAACTTCTTCAACACCCAGCATTTCTTTATATGCTCTAGGAAGATAGATGAGAATAATTACTTGAAGTAACCTAACATAACTGCAATCAGTAATGCAAAATACTATTTCATATCGAGGCATTAAGATAGAGTGAAAAAGAGGAAGCTAGAATCATCAATTCTTACCTGCATGTTGCCAATTAAATGTGAAAATAGAATTAAACCATTGATACACACGAAAATGCAAAACAGTGTTTCTCCAATGTATGTGCTAGTCCTCAAATTCTGTCCATATGAACTGCAGAGAACATTATTCAAACAAATATTAACATTAAAAAGCAGTCAATATGAAACATGTATTGCAGCAGCCTTAGTGCATACCTCAAATTCCTTAAACCCCACCAAAGGCAATAGAGATACTTCTCAACAAATGGAGATGAAGCGACTTCACTTGTAAAAGCATCAGCAAACATTCCAAATTTGAAATCAGAGTCCTCGTTTTTAGGATCACAACGGGTAAGCAATGATGTGGTGTTGAGCCAATATTCCCGCTCAAGCGAATTGGTATACAGACTCTCACAGTCCAGAAAACTAGGAATGCATGGAGGAACCGCATTACGCTCACTTCTACACTGCATATTCCAGCAAGAATGCTGGCGCCCAATGGAAGACAGGTACCATGAAGCCCCTAGTACCTGCGTGGTTGGGGTTCCCAATTACATAAAACAAACAAACAAGCAAGTTGAACCCCAAGAACAGAACAAGGCAAAATGTGTCCGCACGGGCTTAGCTCACTAGTTTCAATATTTGAGAGAAAAGATCAATGTTCAAAACTCGACAACGACAGTATAAAATTATGCTCAAAGTGGGCAGATCCCTTGTGCGCACTGAGTTACCTACCTGATTTACATCCTCTCACATGTCCTATTGGGCCCGGGGGTTGGGATTCAACCTTTTGGGAGAAGAAGAAGACAAAATGTTGTATGTAAGTGTAAATTAAGTGCTTACATGACTGGCTAGCATGAAGAGGAGTAAATTATATGCAGCTCCAGCCCAAGCTGTTTTAGCAATAAAGCCTGTTGTCTTAATAATCCTCTGATTTAATGGAATGCTAACGAGCAACCTGGGAAGATATTGAATGAGGACGATAAGAGCGATAGTGTTGTTGTCGTGGCCAGATCCGTTACCTTTCGTAGCCGGAATCACAATCCAAATCACAATCTGCGCGAAATGCAAGGGAAACAATTCAAATATGTAGAGCTTGAGAGGAAGATCGAAAAAATCATTGAATTCATTCATGCCTGAGGTAAGGGGAGAGTAGCGGCAAAATCAATAATGAAATCGGATCTGAGATATCGCGCCGCGATTTCTTTGGCGTCCATCACCAGCTCGCCCCGGCCGAAAACCCTAGAGCTGGGGGCGACGAAGGCGGTGCGGAATTTCAACAGCATGTTGATGACGTAGAAGAAGTCGGTGATGGTGCGGAAGTAGGTGATTGCGATGGAGGCTTTGTTGTCGGTGGACATGCAAGCCGTGCCGCCCACGTAGGGGATGTAGAAATACAGAGGATCTAAAGAGAGGGAGATAAGGCAGGCGATGAGGAACACATGATTCCAAACGTTCACCACGTCGCTGCTGGGATCCAATATCTTGTCTCGCCATAGGGCGTCGATCAGTTGGGGCTCGTCCGGGGAGGCAACCGTCGCCGTAGCAGCCGGGGGTTTCAATGATTGCCGGAATTGGCGGAGGCGTGATGCCGGCGTGAAGAATAAACTATCCATCTTCCATGGCGGAGCCCGACCGATTACAATCGGATTCCGCAATTCTCTGCAGATATTAATGTGAGATAGAAAGCAGAGATTAAATGTGGGCGTATGTATGTTTATTATGTATAAAAACAACCTTTCCTCCTCGCTCTTCTATGTCTCAGAAACAATGCCCCAAAGTCAAGAAACAATAAAAAGGAATGGATTTTGGCAACGTAGAAAGTAGAACTAAGGTCCTGCAATGGAGATTATTGTGAGAAAGAAGACACGATTAGGAAGGCTGCTTCTGGTGTGGAGATTAAGGATTTGCTTAGGACCGTTGAAATTTTCTTGGCAAGACGATGGAGGGAAATCAATTCCTTTAGTTTGGATACAAATAAATAATAAATGAAGTTTTCAAAATAATAATAATAATAATAATAATAATAATAAATGAATAAATAATACACTTGAGTATTCTTCTTGTCTAAAAACATTATATAGCATATTGTTTTCAGAAAAAAAAAAAACATTATATAGCATTATAGGTGTCAATATAAATCAAGGTTGCAGAAATCGCTAGATGCCCCCAGGCGCCTAGCGTCTAGGGCGCTTAGTTTTTTTTTTTTTTTTTTAAATTAAAAAAATATATTTTAAGTGTTAATAATTGTAAAATATTTAATATTGTAAGTCTTTACACTTTAATAGTTAAATAGCTAATACTTATTAAGTTATTAGTTACTACCTCTGTCCCATTTTACCTGTCATATTTACTATTTATTGGTCAAACCAACTCTTCCTTCTTTGCTTATTTTCTTTAGTAATTTTTTATTATTTTTAAATTTATTTTTTTGTGTTTAATAATATTTTTAATGTAGTTTCTAAATATATAAATTTTATATATTAATGCTAAACTTAATAATATAAAAAATTGGATTAAAAATTACTCCAGTCAAGCCTCGTTAAACGAACCAGACAAACATTTTGGGACGGAGGTAGTATTATTTATTAATTATTAGTGCATTACGTATTAGTTTAATTTAGTTATTACTTATTATTTTATTAAGTTATTACTTATTAGACTATTAGAGTATTAGTTAATACATTATAACATTAATAGTTTAAATGTTTAAGATTTAAAAAAAAAAAAAAAAAAAAAAAAAAAAANTTTTTTTTTTTTTTTTCCTTTTTCACTCTTTGTACAAGTCCCACAAAAAAATCTCTAACTACTGCAAATTTATTTTCTTCTCTCTCCTCCTCCCTCTCACCCTCCCTCTCCTTCATCAAAGAAAAAATTATTCCAAAAATGATTGATGGTGTTGCTCTAATGAATTATAACATTGATGACTAAGGGTCTATTTGAAAATTTAAAAAATATTTTGTGGAAAATGATTTTCATAAAATGACTCATTTTTCAAAAATTATTTTAATTTTTTGGTGTTTGACTAAATATCATAAAACTATATTTTGTTGTTTGGCTAAAAATTATGAAATTGTATTTTTTCTGTTTGGTTCATTTTCCTGAACATGAACATATTATTGTTATAATAATAATAGTAATAATAATAATATGTGGTGATGGTGGTAGTGGTGATGGTGGTAGAGGGCGTCGTCGTCGTGTGGTAGTGGTGGTGCAGTGGTGGTGGTTGTGGTTGTGGTGATGTTATGATTGTATTGTGGTATGGTGGTGTTGTTGGTGGTGGTGATTGTGGTGGTGATAATAATCATAGTTCATAAACTAATTTTAAAAAGAAGATAAGGAAGAGATATATATGGAAAATAAAAAAAAATCTAAAAATGTCTCCCGACTAAAAATTTATGAAGATTTTTTTTGCAAAATTGAGGTTTTTTTTTTCCATTGAATATTTTCCATTGACTTCATTTTTCTTGAGTATCCAGACACAGAAAAACCTTATTGGTTTCCAAATGGACCTTAAATTTAGGGGAAATAACTTTAATTGTGTAAATAACAAATTAAAAATGGATATGATTCTCCCACTAAATTTAATATTTCTACCATAATTTAATACCTAAGGATACCAAAATTGAAGCCCAATTTTATCGTAGATCAACAAGGTAACAACAATCACCGTGAATTCAAGTTGGTGAACGTCATTGATAACAACTCCGATGGCGGTAACCTTGATTCCACTTTAGTGGTGGACTGTAAGGCCCTTACACGCCACTTTCAGGAGTTTAAGCTTAGACACATCCTACGGGAAGGGAACCAGTGTGCTGACTTCCTTGCAAACCTCGGACAACAATCAGCTTGGGGTATGACACTGTTAGAACACCACCCAGACGGACTGAGTACGCTTCTGGTTCGGGACGCTCAAGAGATTGCTTCGTGTAGACGGCGATAGCTTTACAAGACCCTCGGGTCCCTTCCCTCACCAAAAAAAAAAAAAAAAAAAAACATCTAAGCCATATATGCATATATTAACTTTCTTGTGTACATAAGAGGTGCAACACGACCACTCATTCTACAAATTGTAGCAACACTCAAATCGCCTCCAATAAACGATAATGAGAATCTCGCATATCGCATACCTCTCTAAGCTTTTGAAGTGTCACTAAAGAGTCTCTCTCAAGTACCAGTGTACCACCCACCTAAATCCATTCTCTCAACACATACACCTCAGGTCATAATTAATAGACACACCTACATTAAAGGTTAAAAATGAAATAAATATAATTAGAAATAAAAATGAAGAGTAGGAATATGTTAATATAATTGAAATAATAACTCTTTTTATTTATTGATTGATTGGTGTCATATGTAGCCACTTTGAGTGGAGCCTATACTATGAGCCTACCGGCGTTGTTCCCTTGTTCTTTTCCAGCAGCGTATTGATGCGTGAAGCAAAGAAACTGCCATATTGAAGAAGAACCAAATTGGTTAAGGCACTAGCACGGTTATATATCGCTATAGTTTCTGCTACCTCACCTCATTCTATCACTTCACCTGGATCAGTATATATATATATATATATATATATATATATATATATAGGTAGGGCACATTAATTCCATGCCGTGGAGAGAGGCATCGCTAGCTGGATCTTCACCATCGCCGCCTCCACCATAGACCGCGATATGATTTTCAATCGCAAGTCGTCTTGGGCGACAACACAGTCATCAAGGTATGTATAGTAGTCAACACAATAGCCTTAATTAGCTTAAACCAAATTCTGTGTGGGGTGAGTGCAGGGCGGGACGGGAGAATCCATAAACTTGACGCAATACCGGGGCGTGGCTTAAATGGGAGTATGCTCTTCAAACCAACGCCATGTATGTATTTCATTGCCTATGCCTAAAAATCAATGAAATACATACATGGCGTTGGTTTCAAGAGCATACTCTCATTTAACCGACGCCCCGGTATCGCGTCAAGTTTATGGATTCCCCCGCCCTGCACTCACTCCACGCAGAAATTGGTTTAATCTAAGGCTTTTGTGTTTTGAAAATTATTCCACGGCCCCAACGCGTTGCAATTCTAAATTATGTCTTCAAGGATTAGGTCATATCTTAGCTAGTGACTAATGTAATGTAATGGTGGATGGTGAGCACACTGGAATATGTTTACTATGTTATTTAAGTTTAAATATTTTTATTTGGGGCGACCATAGCCAGATTGTTCAAATTGTTGGCCGGCTTGATAATTACAAGGTTTTATGTCTCATTCCAATATGTATAGTTTATTGGCTTTCTTGGTTTGAGACCGTCAATTTGATAATCACAAAATAAGTTTCCAAGTCTTATTTCTAAGGAGACTTTATTGGTTTGAACCGGTAAGAACCTAACTTTGGTTTACCTCCTTGTGCGACATTGACCTGATCAAATTTTAATTTTACCACAACATCAAATAATATAGTTAATAGCAAATGCCCAAATTTATTTCTTCATACTTAAATCGAAGTCACATTTTGATGAAATATCTGCACAACAAAAAATAATAATAATAAAAATAAAATAGCATGGCATACAAAGATACTCGTTTTTGCTGGCATATGAACCCATTTTTCAATCGTTCACTCTGATTCGTGGTTATCTATATCTACACTTAGTTCTTAAATTTGTTTCTTAATACTACTGACTCTATTACATTACCTAGTCAAAGCACTCACCAAACATGGTAATAACTTTCTTACCTTTTAAGTTGCCAAGACGCGATCTCTTACGGTCTAATTTTTGCGTACATTATTCCACTTGCAAAATATGGAATACATGAATCTTTATTGCTGATGGCAGAGACAAAAGATTTATGACAAATAATTATCAACAGATCGAATACCTGAATTCCTTATAAGCTTTTTCGAAAACTAATTGAGTCATGCCATTGTAAACCTACAAGTTTCATCCAAGGATTCCACTTTGTAAGCACAAGCTTTGAAGTATCATTAGGAAGAAAAGGCTTCCTTACAATTTCCCACTTCCGTGGATGGAAACCAATTGTGAAGCCTTCAAACACTCGTTTGCCTAGTTTGTCGCATGCAATGGCAAGTTCTACTATAGTTCTGGTCCAAATTAAAAGTCATGAATACAAACATAAATTGAGAAATTGAACATACAAAATAATCTTTGGTTTTAAATCCCTCAAACTAATCTATCACGATTACAATGTTATTAGCTTCTTCAATAAGTGAAATCAACAAAAATAACGCAACACCTTCCAAATATCCAAGATCTAGCTAGGGTTTCATATGTAGAGAGCGAGAGACGTAGTGAGAGAATGAGCGATTGAGACTGATGGATTTAATTAACCGGGATGTCCCGAATCATTAAATCCAATAAATAAAGAAGGCTACCGAATATTGATTCGATAGAAAAGACAATTAATAATTGTCGCGGAGACAATTCTTTTATTGATATAGTATAGTGCTGTAAGAACATTACAAGGGGATTTGAGATATAATTGAACATAAAAAGATGTTTTGTAAGGGAATTGGACATAATTTGTAATGACAATGCAATACAGTATTTATACAATATATGGGCAAACAAACTCCCCTAAAGTCATGGTAGGCCACAAGACCAAGTCGAGGCCCATGTAGTGGGCCCGCTAGACTAAGTCAAGCCCCATCATTATGGGCCTCGGGCTAGGCACTCGCGAACCCCGGGTCTCTATTATTGGACCGTTTCTAATATTTCCATAAGAGACAATGAGAGTATGAGTCTTTGAAAGTGATGAGAGATCTCAAAGGGGAGTTACGGAGTTATGAGGCTGGGTGGAGTCAGAGAGAGTTTGAACCTTTGAGGTGAGGAGTGGGAGAGGTAAGCCGCGTAAATGAAGGTTGAAGGTCTGAAATCAATGTAAGCCTTTATATACCTACTGAACTTTATTATATATATAAAAAGTTTTTCCGACCACCTTTGTGATTGGAAAAGATAACAGTTAAAAAATACAATCGATCTACCAAAAAGATTTCCGACCACTAAGTAAAAGTGGTCGGAAATTCCGACCTATTACGTTCACCGCGATCCTTCGACGGAATTTTTCTTTTAAAGTCATTTTTTTGACCATTTGTTTGGGTGGTCAAAAAATCTAAAATTTCCAGCAGTGCAAAGTCTAAGCTAATTGTCCCTCCACCGCGAAACAAGATTGATAAAAGGGAGTTTTACAATCAATTACTAAAAAATATTGTCTTGTCGAATGTTGAATTCTACTTAGTAGAGTTACCCCACACCTCCTAACCACCTTATTACCATAAATTCTGTCAAGAAAACAACCTCATCACACTCTTCCTGGGTGTTGACCTTAGCCTTTTATCCTTTATCGACCTCCGCCCAATAATCTATCCAGCCATCGGGTGCTAGACTTGGCCTTTTACCAATCTCCGTCAAACAAGTTGTATTATTTATAAATAATGTTTGCTTTAGGAATTCAAAATAGGCCGGCATAAATATAATTATATTGCTGTAGCTTGTAGGTATTCGATTAAGGGATATTAGGTACTTAACATACATCTTTTAATTAAATTAGAATTTGGAATCATTTAGTATAATTTAACATTTGTATTATTGTATTCATCAATTTAGTAATTTTCTATTTCTTAAATAATTAAATTATTGGCGATTCTCACTAATTAGTAATTACCATTATGTACTCCATCTTTTTCATTTTATAAGTACTACTATTGGTTAATCCAACTATAACTTATTTTATTAAAATTTGTCTTACCTTGTAATAGAATAGTTAAAGAGTTATACTATATGTACTCTCGAAGTCTACTCTTTTACTTTTATTCAATGATGTGACAATTAAGAATATGTTATTTTTATTATATAGGTCTCAAAAAAAATATCAACATAAATAACTTGTGAGAAGGAATACGTAGAGTCGTAGATGTTGAAAGTAGAAAATTAGAGGTACCAAGTATTTTTCATAATTAAATTAATTTTACCTTGCAGCGGGACATGCGGCTAGCTACTCCCCTTTTAGGTATCCGATAATTAATTAAATATAAAATTCTTTATTTTATTGATCACACTTTTTTTTTGAGCATATAATATATATATATATATATATACACACACACACACACATAACTTTAAATCTAATTATCAATTTAAACTTTTAAGTTGAGATGTAATACATGTTTTAACTTGATATCAGAGTCAACCACATACAAAATATCGTGAGTTGGAAGGCAAAAATTTATATGAGATTGTTTCACGAATCAGGTCGGGTTAATGTGAAAATTTAATACTTATACTAAAAAATATAATACTAATCAGTAATAAAATGTTTATTACTTATATGAAAAAATGTAATACTTTTGAAAAAAAAAATACCTTTACATTTTAATTTAAAAGTATTACATTTTTTCTCACAAATATTATATTTTCTTTTATAAGTAACAAACACTTGTCAACATTACTTATAAGTAAAAGTGTAATACTTTTAATGAAAAATGTAATATATACTTTTACATCAAAATGTAAAATATTACATTTTTCCTCAAAAGTTTTACACTTTTTTTTTATAAGTTACATACACTTTGTTTGTTTCTTATTAGTATTACATTTTCATATTAATCTAGCATGATTCCTACTCGTCTCACGGATACATTCGTATCCGAAATGTGTAGTCAAGCTATTAGTTTAGATTTTCTGTTGCGAATTCTTTTTTTCCAAATATAATTACCATATATAAATCACAGGTAGTTGGTGTGAGGCATGCTAGCTACTTTCAATTTGTTGTTATGTTATATATTCAGCATTAGGACAAACATTAAGGTGGAAACAGCATTTTTTTTAATTTTTTTTTTGGTGAGAGGAAACAGCACATATATATATATATTCTTTATTTTGATTCTTTTTGGTATCTTAGCGTGCAGTGTATCCCAGCTAGCTACACCCTTTTCCTCCGGTTTTGCAAAACATGTTTTCTACCAAATTTCCCACTAATTCTCTCATATTCATTTAATCATATTTAATGAGATGGAACAATATTTTCTCCATTATAAATTCTAAAATGTATAACAAAATTTTTTGTAGACATAATTATCCATTAAACTCTTATCAACTGTCCTTTAATTTTTATTTTTGCAAGTCTAAATCAAATGATACATATCTTATCTAATATAATCATTATAAAATGTTAAAAGTATAAAATGTACATTGAGTATAGTAAAAAGTTAATAGTATTTAAATTATAAAATTGGATATTATCTTTGGAATGAAAGGAGTATCTTTTTGAATATAATATACTTTTTTTAATGAATGTATAAAAATAATATCACAATCTAATTAAAAAGTATCACCACATAAGACTTACTCCCTCCTAAAAATATTATGTGAATTAAACTTCTATAATATTTATGACCATTAGATATTAACAAAATATACAAGTTTAAATTATATATATATATATATAAAAGACACCATAATAATAATAATAATAATAATAATAATAATAATAATAATAATAATAATAATAATAATAATAATAATAATAATACCAACAACAACAACCATCAAACTATTAAAAATGACACGTTAGGGCCAACTCAACGTGACAACTAAAAGTCTAAAAATGTTAAGTGCTCCCTTTTTGTGGAGTTTAAGGGTTGGATGCAATTTTTTTTTTTTTTTTTTTTTTTGCGTTAGATGATGTAATTAATTTTTTAAAAATAATTCATGGGCTAAAATGATTTTTTTTCTAATTTTAATTACAAATAGATCTTGAGCTTTGTTAATATTTTCCGAACAATAATTAGTGTTAGTTTTGACCAAGGCGGCATGCAACGAGAAACTTCGATTTCGACCGTTAAAAGCTTCATTTATTTTAACGGCGATGTTATCTAATCCAACCGTTAATTGCTATGCCTAAATGCCAACTTGTATCTCGTACCAAAGTATAATCCCTTTCAATTATAGGCCATTTGATTACAATGGAGAAAATTAAGGGAAGGGTGTGTTTGATTCGCACATGAGAATCGGAATCAGTATAGGTATCAAATACTTGATAATGGTAATGGGTTTTGGTGAAAGTATTTTGCATGTTTGGTAATAGGTATTTTGCATGTTTGGTAATAGGGTGGAATGTGAATGATTATTAATAGTTGGGGAAGAAATAAGTAAGGGAAATGAAACTCTTATTTCATTAGGATATGGGTTTTTCAATTAATGGGGTATTCCAAACCCATAGTAGTATTCTAAAAACTTATTAACCAAACAAGAGCAAATATCATTTTTAGTCCCTCAACTATAATATATGTATCAATTTTGGTCCTTGACTATTAAAAATTTCAAATTAGGTGCATGACTATTCAATTTGTATCACATTTGGTCCTTGACAATTAACATTTTCAAATTAGGTGCATGACTATTCATTTTGTATTACATTTGGTCCTGCTGTTAAATTTTCCGGCCAAATTTCCGGCGAAGTCATCAGGGGTGACCGGCGTTTTCTATTTTTTTTTTTTTATTTTTAAGTCTTTTTTATTTAAAAGTTACAGAGTATTAAAATAATTTTTAAAATAAAAATTAAATAAATTATTTTAATACTCTGTAACTTTTAAATAAAAAAGACTTAAAAATAAAAAATAATAATAATAAAATAGAAAACGCCGGTCACCCCTGATGACTTCGCCGGAAATTTGGCCGGAAAATTTAACGGCAGGACCAAATGTGATACAAAATGAATAGTCATGCACCTAATTTGAAAATGTTAATAATCAAGGACCAAAAGTGATACAAATTGAATAGTCATGGACCTAATTTGAAATTTTTAATAGTCAAGGACCAAAATTGATACATGTATTATAGTTGAGGGACTAAAAATGATATTTTCTCACCAAACAATAACAATCACTTTGATACACATACCTTATGCTTAAACCCACCAACTAAACACACCCTAAATTGTAATTTTGTGTGAATCAAATAAGGTGTGAATAAAGTAGGTATGATTGCATGAACTAAGGATTTCAATTATAGTGTTTGATATATATGAGAACGGAAAGATAATAAGTAATTTAACGATTAAAATGCCGTGTAATTACAATTTCTAAGAAAAAATGTAAGATTATTAGAGATGATAAATTGGTCTTCATATTCCAAAATTTCTTCTAATGTATTACAGAATTGCAATTCTTAGGAGAAATTGAACTTACAATTACGCACATCTAAAGAATTGTAATTTCATGAAACTACAATTTCTTTCAACCAAACTCTAAAATTTTTCACTTCTAAGAAAGAAAAAAAAAAAAAAACTTTATGGACTCTCAAATTTCGACTCCCAACTTTTATTCTCATTTATGTTCAAATTTAATTGGAAGAAGAAAAAATGAATGAAGAATATCATGACCTTCTACTAAATTAAGCAATCAAGACATGACATGTCATAAAGAATAAAAATGAGTGTAAAATTTGAGAATCCATGTAAAATTATTCCGAAAGAAATTCCTTTCTACCAAACAAGCCATTAAGGGTGGCCCACCTATGCATGTTGCCTTTTCGTACAAGGAGCGCACCCGGTTGGATCCAGCTGTAGGCCTGTGATAAGCTCTGTTGTCAACCCTCTCTCCACCGGTATTCGCCGGTAAACGTCTCTCCTACTCATTTTTCCGTTACTCTCCCCACCTCCTTATATGGACTGAAAATCTCTATTCATCCTCAAGTATCCTATTAACTTTTCGGGTCGGGTTCTGCAACTCTTCCTCTCTGCAAACCACAGAACCCTAAATTAGGGCTCCCAGTTTGCAATTCGCTGATTCTATCATTGAAATCAGTCGGGTATGGAAGGCAAGAATGCCGTCCCAGAATTGCCGCCGAAAGATGTAGACGCAAATGAAGAAATGCAGGAAGTAGAGTACGGGAAACGGGGGTGTTGTTTCTGGATTCCTTGTTTCGGGTTCGCCGGGTCGTCGGTTCGGACTTGGGAGCTTATCTCCACGTCGGAAAATCCAAAGGACGAGACGAGCACGTGGTTGTCCAAGAGCGTTAAAGCGTTCAAGAAGGTTCGAGAGTGGTCGGAGGTGGTCGCCGGGCCTAAATGGAAGACTTTCATCCGCCGGTTCAACAAGAACCGCTCGAAAACCGGTAAGTTCCAGTACGATCCGTTGAGCTACGCGTTGAACTTCGATAACGGGCCGGATCATAACGGCGATTCGGAGGATAGTGTTGCGTACCCGGATTTCTCGTCGAGATATGCGTGGATTCCGTCGTCGATGGAGTTGGGCAAGAACGCTGCGACATTCACGTGAACCAACAGTCGGAGCTGAGCTGGAGCATCCAACGTGGGGACGAGAAACGCGGCGAAGAATTCGGTGGTCCGGTATAATTTCATCACTTCTGACACTGAGCAGTCAGTAGATTCTGGTCGTATAGTTATTTGTATACAGTAAATTTCATAGTGATGGGGGTGGTACAAGTAGTTGACAGGTTTTTTTTATTTTTTATTTTTATTTTACTTTATTCATTCGTTATTTTTAGTTTTTTCTTCTCATTGATTAAAATTGGAGGCATGATACGAAAATTTCTTGAGTTAATGTCTATGGGTATTGAGTATAGTGATTTTCTCACATTTATTCTTAAATTTTTAAATAGATTATTTATGACTTTTTGACTTTCAAATTGTTACCCTATGTGGTTTAAGTTAACCACTCATGGACCACATCTGGTTAAAATTTAATAGCTGAATAACTATTGATTGAACATTGACGGTTAACTTAGATTACATATGATAATAATTTGAAAGTGAAATGACCACAATGACCACAAGTAGTTAATTTAAATGTTTAAGAGGGCAAAATCACTTTATTCGAAACACCGGACCAGCGGGCGCACAGTTTGCACGCAACGCGCAACTTGTGCGCCAGCTTCTCTGTGGGATCCACATCTTTGCCAAAATCTCTATATTTGCAGGACATTTGTTAAAAACTTACTCTTTGATTTTTACTATTCCAAAAATCAACCCAATATCACTATTGGAGAAGGCCTTAGAGCATACATATCAACTCAAACATTATCACGATTTTTAAAGCTCCATATAAGAAAGAGAAAGATGGCAAGAAAAAAAAAAAGAAGAAAAAAAAAAAGAAATAAAATCTGACACCTAAACTAAAAAGTCAAAAAATAATAATAATAAAACAGAAACAGAAATGCATCATTAGGCGCGCGCCTGCTGGGCGCGCTTGCTGCGCTCCACGCGCAGCAAACCAGGCCCTTTCCTATTTCTCTCAAATGGTGGGTTCTGTAAAAATACTACATTTGCAGGGCAAAAAAACCATCTAAAAAGTCATCTCCACATCAATAAAAAACTACCATTTAGTTTTTTGTTCTGAAAAAACTTTTAAAAATTCACAAGTGTGGATGTTCTTATTAGTGTTTGTCAGTAAGTAAAAACAAAAAAACAAAACAAAACATTTTGGATTTCTGCGAAGGGGCAAAGATTGACATACGTCATTTTTGACATTTTGACTAAGTCAAAACACCTAATTCTTCGTTTGATTATATTATAGTGGTTTGGAACAACATTTTGTTCCAAACCATTAAAATGAGAATCGCTGCATTTTGTAACATTTGGAATTAGCATTTTGAGAAAAGAAAATTATTTGTCTAAAATTATTTTGGAATTAACCGTGGGTGGTAAATTAAGGGGAGCCATATCTCTATCATTATCATTAGGAAATTGACGTGTTTGTCGTTGACCTCGATGTTCTCGACGCCATATCCGTTCGACAGAGATGGCTCCACTCTCCGGTAGAATGCAACCAGCCTTCTCCGGTAGAATGCGACGGGCGCCGGTGTTGCTTCACTCGCCAGATGTTCGCCAGAATTTTAGGTGACCTGCAATTATAGGTTACAAATAGGTTAGAAGGTTTGATTGCTCCAAAATAACAAGTTTGATGGGTCTAATTTGAGCTTTTTGAAGTTGAAGGGCCTAGTTGCACAAATCAGTATAGTTTGAGGGTCTATTTGACGCTTATCCCTAAATTATTAAATACTTCGTGGTACACAACAGGCAAAAAGCTATCATGCACTCTGAGAGTCCGTTTTTTCTTCATGAAAAACACATTCCCTGATTTCTTTTTTTCTTTTTTCTTTTTTTTTTCTATGCACACTTTTCAAAAGTGTTCTATTTTTATATCCAAAGAAATCCAACTATGTTTATGATTCTGCAAGGTCTCAACCTCTTTTACACCCTATTAAGATGTGGGTGTCTAGTTGGTACATTAGGTACTTGAAGCAACCTCAACAATGAGATATTTTTTTTAGCTTTTGCAGTGACAAGTAGAAAAGAGAGAAGAAAGGAGAAAAAAAAATTTCAACCAAAAAAATAAAGAAATATTTACGTGTATAGCTAATGCGTGCACACTAAATGGGCGCGACACAGTGCACCTGCACAAACTTTTATATTTTTATTATGAGTTAATTCCCAAAATGGTCCTCCAACTATGACCTTTTCTTAATTTAGTGCATAGACTTTTAATTGCACTCAAAGTAGTCCCTAAACTATTCAATTTTAAGCCAATTTGGTCTCCGTTAGCTTTGGCGTGAAGATGACGTTAAATAGAAGGGTAAAAAAGACAATTTATATTGTTTGTGGTTGAGACCTTTGACCCTAAATAGAATGGCGTCAAAGCAGAAACCCTCCCCTTCGCGTCTCTTTCCCCTCGTTCAGTAGAAACCAACGCCCTCTGTCTCTCGTTTTCCTCTCTCGACGGCAGCTTCAAGAGACCGGCGAGCATGGTGCTGCTACGGCGAATTTCTCGTTCTAGTGGCTTCAGGCAGCGGCGACGTCTCCCTCATCTCGTCGATGGCGACTGGTGTGCAATGGTCTTCCTCCCCTGTTTCCGATGAGCAGGGCAGCAGCTACAGTAAAGCTCTCCTCCGTCAACCTTGGTCCCGTCTTCCGACAAGCTTGGTGACAGCAGCAACTTTCTCCTCGGCGGCGACTTCCGGTGCGTCGAAGGCAGTAGACGTGAGCTCCTCCCCTGATCGATCCGATCCAATCCAAGTCCGGTTTGAGAAGCTACTCCAATTGATCAGATTGATGGCTCCGGTTTCCGCCCTCGCCAAGTACAAGCTCGTCTTCTTAGGAGAAGCAGATCACATATGAGAAGTAGAAATTCTACGACCGCCTCAAAGCCTAAGTATGCTTTGTGTGCATTACTATTCCTTATCATTATCCATAATTTTCGAGACTTGAAATTATGTTTTCTTGCTTGGCTTTGAACAATTTCTTTGATTACTTAAATGAATTGTTGTTATAATCTATACCCAAGATATTAATTTACAGTCTTGTGCTTAAAAGAAACCATTGCGCCCAGGGTTTCTTTTTTTGTCTCGCAGCAGTAAGCAGCGGGGGCTAGCGTCGAAAATGGTGAAATTTCTCAAGCCTAACAAGGCCGTTATTCTCCTTCAGGGTCGCTACGCCGGCAAGAAGGCGGTCATCGTGAAGTCGTTTGACGACGACACTCGCGACCGCCCCTACGGCCACTGCCTGGTCACCGGATCACCAAGTATCTGAGCAATTTTTATCCGCCCCTACGGCCATTGCCTGTTCCTCTTAGTAATTTTTACAACTTGATTTTGTTTACTTTAAGATGTTATCCTTATTATATATTTATATGTGACAATCAAATTTCTTATTTATCTCATTTCGATCTCTCGTTAATTATTGCTTAAAAGAAATACATGAGGAGATAAATAACCCAATTGCGCAACTTGTTGTATGGGGGACGGCAGCAGCTTTAAATTTGAGACTAACACTTGAAATACCCATTTTACCCCTCATTTTAACACCCATTTGACGCCAAATCTAACGGATGACTTTTTTGGCTTAAAATTGAATAGTCTGGGAACCACTTTGGGTGCAATTAAAAGTCCATGCACTAAATTAAGAAAAGATCATAGTCGGAGGACCATTTTGGGCATTTTCTCTTTTTATTATCATATAAATGAGTCTCAAAAAAATTAATTTACACGATAAAAAATCAACAAAAAACTTCATCTCCAAAAATCACCCTAATTTTTGTTTCTGAAAAAACCATCAGCCCATTTGTCCATTTTGAAATCCTTGGAATGGTTTCACGGGCTGTGAAACAAAAACCGTATAATACACAAATTAACAAACCGTATACACTCTGCAGTAACAAATGCTTCATAAACAATAATACTTCTACTACACACAAACTCAGTTTAATCCAATCAAATTTCTGCTTCTTCTTCTTCACTTCTATTTAGGCGATTGTTGCTTTGTTGGAGAAGACTTACCCGTGATCACTTTCTTCACCTTTGCAATTGAATGCTTCACTTTGGATCCAACTCCGGACAGAATATTATGATGTTTCTTCTTACTGGCTTTGACGTCAGCATCTCCGGCGCCGGCGTTCTCTACCATCACCGGAGCTTCAGGCCCCGAATCTTCTCCCTTGTGTTCTCCTCCTTCCTCTTCCTCTTGATCTGATCTTGCCTCCTCATGTTGTTCTGTTTCCACTTTACTTGCCTCATCTTCCTCCTTGTGGAAAATGACCTCCCTTTCATTCAAACAAGCACGTGGAAGGCCCGCCATGGAAGCTTCATCACGTGCCTCTGTGAGCGTGCGCCTTTCTTTTGTTTCTTCCTTAGATGCATTTATGTTGTTACTTGAGATATTCTCACATGTGCTAACCACTGTATCTTTCTCTTGCATGCTCTGAACAATATCCTTAGGATCAGTAGTTTCCATATTTTTAGTCTCTCCAGCATTCTCAGGTTTCATCTCCTCTAAATCATTAACTGAATTCTGTTGCATTTCTTGTGAATCATTGTCCTCATTTGAAGTCCTGACCTCTGTGTTTTCATGTGGATCTGCTTCTGCTGGAAACTCTGTATCCAATACAGCAACCTTACTTTCATGTTGTGCTAGTTTGTCATCAATGTAATTTTTTATCTCTGTAAAATCAGAAGGAAATTCCCTTGGTTGTGTCATTTCTGAATCCTTGTGGGTAAAATCACAAAGCTTCTCAGTTTGGCTTTTAGTATCTTCACGTTCTGTCACTTGTGAGGACTCTTCTATTGATCCTAGCACGAGATTGGAATCTGAAAGGGTTGATGATTCCATTGTCTGGGATCTGTCTGTTACTTTATTGACTTCCACTTCTGTTTTCGCATCTTCTCCACATTCTAAACCTGCCGCTTCATTGGAAGCAGCTTCTGTTGCTTCATTCTTGGATCCTTTCTCTTCAGAGTCAGTACTGTTGTCATTCTGGATCTTTGCTGGCACATGCTCTTGTGCACTCTCAATGATGTCAATGTTATCTTGGACATCTTTAGGTTCTGTCTCTGTTGATGAGTTCTCCATTGCTGAATCTTTGATGTTGAATGAGAAATCAAGGTTCTTCTGTTGAACTTCGGTTTCTCCATCTTTAGCCATTTCCATGGTCGTTTCTCCAGGCCCCTGAGAGTTGGTAATGCCGTCACTTTGAATTTCATCATGTCCATGTTCATGAGAGGTTTCTTCTGATGTATTTGTGGACATCTCATTTGTTTTTGGCTGATTCATTTCTGTTTCTGATGGAGCACCTGAAACTTTTTCTGCTTCCAGTTCTTGTATTTCAGGTTTGACAGCTGTCAGAACTGGCTCCTGTTGCATCAGTTGAACACATTCACTGGCATTTGGTGTGCTTGACTCTGTTTTCTTACTTCCATCTGCCTCTCCAGTGATCCCTTCTTGTACTTCGGTACAGGAATCTAGTTTTTCATCCTCAAGTGTTTTTTCAGTGTCTGCTCCATCCACAATGCTCTGAAGCTCTTCATTCTGCTTCTCAAGAGCTATTGAATGCTTCACTTGCTCATGCAACATAGACATCTCAGATATCTCTTTACCATTTCCATCATGTGATTCTTCTGCAACTGCAGTTTCAATTGCATGGAGAGCTTCTGAATCTTGGGCTACTGAGCTTTCAGCTCCTGCTTTGTCGCCACTGCTGGCTTCCTCCTGTTCAAGAAACATATATCAGAAGGTTTCAGTTTGTAGTGCAGATAAGATTTAATTCATTTTCAATGTACAAACATAAATTAAAAGGGGGAGCAAAATGACAGTTTCTCTAGACAGGTAGCATGATCCAATAGAATAAAGCAGTTGCACGCAATTTCATTAGAGCTGGAAAGCAATCTTTGGCATAATTGGTTGGTAAAAGACTTAACATATCTTTTGTTTATATATCTGGAAATCGAGGGGAGGAGGAGGGGGTTTAGAAGGATGCTTCTATTTTGACCTCTTCATCTGGAGCTGTCATTTTTCTTTCTATATTCACAACCTAATTCCTTAGTCTGCTCACTGAGATTTATTTCAACTGTTTTCATATCATCTTCAGTATTATTTTTTTTCCTGTTGGAGGCTTTCAGAAACTGGCTGATCAATACATGATATTTCATGTGGCTCAGCTGGCCTCACTGCACATGTCTGTTCATTGATATTTTCATCAAAGCCAGTATTTTCAAAATTTTTAGACACCTAAATAGTGGAAAATATTTTTAAGACACAAGGAAGTAGAATGACTATATAGAAAAGGTAAAAAAAAAATCACTTCTGTCCTCTAACCTTTATGCTTTCATTTTCCCCTAATCTCTCAAACTCATTTTCTTCTGGCTTCAGTTCAACTTCTTGGTAGGCATCTAGGCTTAGGACTTCTTCAGGGTAATCCAGAGAAGACTTTACAATCACTGATTGATCAGCAATCTGGGTCTGAAAAGTCATAGTAAACAAATTTTAACATGCTGTAGAAGAAAAGGAACAAATGAATTAGATTGGTTATACTAGAAAATTTTATTCGTGGTGTACACTCACCTGCTCACTTGAAATATCTTCTTTTATGATATCATTTTCTTCATTTGTTTCCTTGATCACGATTTCCTCAGTCTCTGTTTCTGCCGGGTTTTCTTCCACAAAACCAACCTTTTCTGCTTCCAGTGGCATTTCCAACTTGTGAACTTCTGATGCAGATTCAATAATATGGTCAGACTTCTCTGAATCAAGTTCAGATGTCTCTATACATGTTTCCTCCATCCCTGCTCCTTGAATTTCTTTATCTGTGGAATAGGAAGCATCCAAATTTTTTGGTTCCACATTTGTGTTTTCTGGCACCAGTTTGTCTTGAAACATCTCACTGCCCTCATCTTTTGATGTCTCTGTTGTTCCAACTTCTATGCTTTTCTGTGGGCATGCCTCTTCTGCACTTGACGTCAAGGCACCATCAGAAGTAATGCTTTCATCACCTTCTTCAGCAACAGATTGGGAGCTGGGAATTAATTCTTCATCAGGTTGAACTGATTTGGGATGCTGTTGATTGGAATGGATCAATCTTGTGTTAAAGAAATGGAAAAAACTAAAAAATGAAGTAATTTTTTTTTTTTAAATTCCTACTACTAAATGAATTGAACATCTACTCTGCTAAATGGTAGAATCTGTATACATTGTTTTGCTACCCAAGGTCAATATGCATGATCCATTCTGCATAAAACAGGTCTCCTAAGACTTTGACTAGCCTGTTTCAGTTGAAGGGGTCTGATCTTCTGTTTAAGAATAAAGACTACTTCATTAAACTTTGGGATGGGAGCCTAGGAAATTGCTTTGGTGAAAAATTCTTAATGAGGCTAATTTCGGAGTTTTGAGGGACCCTAAATTTATATGTTTTCATATTCAACTTCAAAAAACAAAGTGTCTCTAATAGTGCTGTCTCAATATTAAAGATTTACTAACCACTTTGGTAGTGCTGTCAGAGCTATTGATCATAAAATCTTCAGTTCTGTGTTCGAGAGATTTTTCGTTGAGTTCTAATTTCTCTTCTTCCAAGTCATTCAATGACCTTCCTTCAGAATTTATCACAGAATGATGTTCTTCTTCAAGTAAATTCTCCTTGGTCACCATACCTTCCCTTGTCTCAAGTGGTGAAGAAGTTTCAGCAATGGTAGTCTCATTAACTATTTTTGTTATGGGGTTTTCCTCCTCCAGTGAGCTTGCAACTTTATCATCAGTTATAGACAAACATGCTTCAATCTGCTCTTCATGCAAGCTCATTTCTCTGGTATCCGTATCTTCCCCTGCAGCCACAGTTTCCACATTCACTTTCCTATTCAAGCTGGAGTCATTTTCCTGATTAGGTACTGTATCTGTTTCATCTGCGTCCACCTCCATTTCATTTCCAGTAACTACATCCTTCTCAGAAGCCAGACCACTGCTGACTGGAGCTATTTTTCCTTGCACTTCAACAAGTTCTGTTTCCATTTCCCCAGTTGCTGCCATAAGTGGTTCTGCTGTTTCTAAGATTTGCTCTTCATTTTCCTCAGGCGTCTTGAGCAATGAGAAGTTTTGAACATGACACTCCTTTTCTTTTGGAAGCATTTTCTCTTCTGACTGCATAGTATTTTGAGCATTGGTCAAAACACATATTACTTGCTCTTCTGTGTCAGCATGTGTAGTCTGAAAGTTGTGGTAGTTGGCCTCTTTGATTGGTTCCTTAATCTGTCAAATCAATGTGTGTTACCGTACAAAGTAGGTGATGGAACCTGAGAGGTATCTAAATGATAAACATTTGTATAGATGCTTACCTCTTCTTTTGATTCCTTAGCTTCTTCTTCATTGCCTCTTGGAATTCTGCTGTTTAAACTTTCCTCTTTGTCTATTATGGTGTTAGAGCAGACAGAGTCTTTGCTAATCTGCATTACATACCAGCCCTTGTTAGTGAATATGCACATATAACAAAGCATAATATAGTGCTTTGTGTTATAATATTTTTCCTAAAGAAAACTATAGAAAAATTTTTACAGTAAATTAGAGCATGTAGCCTATCAAATATCTTGGCATGTATTTTAATCTAGAGTATGACTTGCCTCATTTTCTATTCCTTTGCTCAAGTTTCCTCTTACTTCAGATGTTGCTCTCTGAGAACCATCCTGTTTGATCTGATCCTCTTGATTTTCCATGTCAGCTACTTCTTCAAGGCACATCTCATTACTGTTCTCACCTATGTCTTCAGCTACATGAATATCATCTGGACATGCTGATATCAGGTCCAAGTCTGACTGCCCTTGCACAGATGTATCACCTAAAACTTCGATTTCAGGAATTTTGTTTGTCTCATATGCATACTTTAGCTCTTCTGTAGGCATATCAGTTGGTGTGTAGATTTGTTGCTCGGGTTTTTCATCAACCGTTGAATAGTTAGACCATTCACTGTTTTCATTGCGCTGAATACTCTTTGCTTCATCCAAGTCAATGGGTAACATATTCTGCAAAAAATAATTTGAAGACTTTATTGGACTTTTGATTTAGTGAAATAGAAACAAATGTTTATTATCTATGTAAGTAATTGAAACTTGGGGGGAAAAAGATGAAATTCACAATGTTAATACAATTCTCACCGTTTCCTGTGGGTTTGTCTCTCCATTATTATCTGAATGGGCTGCTTTATCCTCACTTTCTCCTCTGAGTACGTCATCATCTTTTACTGAAATAAGTTCCTCATTGAAAGCTGTTTGATCAGCATTTTGAGGTAAAGCTTCCTTTTCAGTCTCCTCACAAGGTGCATGCAAGTTCTCTTTTTCTGATTCATATTTGAACAAGGAATCTTTTGAATCCACATCATCTTTTGACAGTTCAACTGTGTCCTGCTGTTCCACTTCACTGATGACATCATGCACAGCAACAGTTTCATTTTCATCTCTATGTAACCCTCTCAATAATTCTTCGGAAGCCTGCTCCTCACCTGCTCTTGTTATATTTTCCTCTTGCACTGTAACAGAGTCATCAACTATGTTATCCTTTTCTATAATCTTGCACTGGTGATCTTCTTTATTTTCATTCATGTGTACACCATCCTCTAAAACTGTTCCATTGACTTCTATTAATGGTGCAGGGTCTGCAGTCGTTTCACTTGCTGATGTACCCTCACCCGAGCCAGTCTCTTTGATTTCAGGGGAAACCAATTGGCTTCCAAGAAAATCATTAACTCCCTGAATGGTTTCTGTTTCCACCTCATCATGTTCAATATTATGCTCCATTTCACTGGAAATTTGACAACTGCTGCTCCCATAGGACAAAATTTCTTGTTTAGCAAATTCATCTTCCATTGTATCAGAACTCGCTTTGGTTGATTCAGGCTCCACCTCACTGGATCCAACTTTTTCTGAGCTAGTCTCTTCTGTTGGTGAAGTGCTCAAGGGGCTGCCTATCACATTGTGAGCATCCTGGCTATCACTACTTTGACTTTGTATTTCCATAAGAGGAATTTTGCAAGTTTCAGCCAAGCTTTCTTCCTTTTTCACCTTACCATCTTCCTTGTCATCATGTGACTCCACTACCAAAGAATCCATATTCTCACCCTCTGGAATGAAATCCTTGTCTTGTTCTTTATCTGCTATTCCCTGGACGTTTGTTTCGTTGGAATCATCATTGGGAAAACTTGTCTTAGTAGCCAGGATACACTGTGTGCTTTCATTTTCATTACAAACTTCTCCTGATTTCTCACGATCTTCTTTCAAATTCTCTGTAAAATCAGCTGGACAATTTATTACTGCATCAGCCTGAACAAAGGTTTTTTCTGGTGTCATGCCTTCATCGGTTTTTTCTGGTGTCATGCCTTCATCATCTGTTTCTAATGCTTTTGATGGTTCTTCAGCTTCTGGTTGAGATTCATTAGGTGGAATCTCCCTATTTAATATGGTTCCCGTGTCTCGACCTTCTCTGTTCTCTCCTTCTGAGAATAATTCTCCTGGCAGTTCATCTTCTGTATTGCTTGGGTTTTCAGTGGGTTCTGTAGACCTGTTATTTTCTTCAATAGTATCCTTGGCAACTGAGGGTAATTCAATCATCTTTTCACACTCAACTGTTCCATCACTACCTTCCTCACTGCTTTTTGAGATTTCATGAGGATTGCCAATCTCAACCTTTTTGCTTTCAACTGGGGCAAGCTTATCCAACATAATCTCATGTTCACCTGGCAAAGTTTTTTCATCATTCTCTCTTTTCTGCATAGAAGAAAGAGGCATTTGCTGTTAAATGTAATATAAAAACTAAAGGTCCTTAGCTCAGGCTTGAAAATGTTAGAAACGCATTCAAGTGTAAAATATTACACTAATTTCTATTTATATCACCTTTCCAATGGCAGTTACCACATTTTAGTTCATACTCAAATCTGATAAAAGAATTCAGTTTTTCATTTCCCCACAGAGAGAGAGTGAACATAATGATTCTCAAGAGGTTGTCAGGCCATGTAAGTGCATATGAAATGCAACATTTTTCCCCTTATCAGTTTCAGTAGTTTTGCACCTGGCTATAGCCAAGTACACTGTTTTTTCCCCACCATGTATCCTCATATAAACTTATTGCATTTACCTCCTTTTTGTGATCATGTGGGTTGTTTCTTTGTGTGCATGCACTATGAACTATAGGTAATATACTTATTCAATTAATTAATATGCTTATATGCAATACAGTGAGCATCAAGAAGAATTGAACTTAATTGAAAATTAGTTTAGAGGAGAAGTTGCTTACAGTTTCACTTGTGCCTTCTGCTATGTCTGCTACGGTTGCCACTTCTTCATGCAGCTGCTGAAAGAGAGAAAGTTGACAATGTATAATGATATTCTAGCGAACATCTTTTACTCTAATTTACATGGAGTATTGCACATAAAGTTTTCATAGTTATAATTAAGGACTTATTTACTTTCTAAATGTGAAAGATTAGGTATCTATAATGGCAAAAGATGGCTATGTTGCTAAAGAGCATTTATGGTTGTTATTTACATTAATAAATTTAAATGGGTAGAAAAGAAGAAATTCTCACCTTTTCCTGTAGAGTTATCCCTTCATATGTGATTTGTGAATGAGATGCTTTATCCTCACCTTCTCCTTCGAGTATGCCTTCATTGCTTTGTTCTGAAATAAGCTCCTTGCTGAAGGTTGTTGGTTCAATATTTTGTTGTAGACATGACCCTTCAAACTCCTCTTCTGCTGCATTAAGATTCTTTTCTGCTCCACTTTGACAAATGGAATTTTTTGAGTCTGCATAATCTTTGACCGTTTCAGCTATGCCATGCTGTTTCATTTGACTTGTGACTTCACATACTGCAGTGGTTTCATTCTCATCTGTATGTAGCCCTCTTGATGCTTCTGTAGAAACAGGCCCCTCACTCTCTTTTGGCAAATTTCCCTCATGTTCTGTGATCAAGTCACTGAGTTTTTCCTCGGGGTTTTCTTGAGCTTTACAAGCTGTACTCAGATTACCATCAACTATAGTATCCTGTTCTAAAATTTTAGACTGGTTACTATAATCATTGTCACTCGTGTTTATCTTCCCCTGTAGATCTGCTGTGAAGACTTCGCTTGGTGGTGCTGGAATGAAAGGCTTGCCTTGCTCTTTACAGGTTTCTCCCGATTCCTCACTATCTTTCAAAGTTTCTGTCAAATCAGCCTGAACTGAAATTTCCTCTGGTGTCTTGCCTTTGTCATCATCTTTATCTAACACATTTGCTATGGTAGCCATTTCTTCATGCAGCTGCTGAAACAGAGAAAAAATTGGCATGTATTGTGATGATCTTGTAAGTTCCTTTTACTCTAATTCATAGCACACTTAAATTTCAAATAGCTATAATAGGGAGGAATTAATTACTTTCTGAATATGAAAATTAGGTATATGCAAATATTAGTAATGAGGTAGATGGGTATGTGGCTAAGGTTGGTCGAAAACGACAAAAAGCTACTTGATAAAGAACAAAAGTGGTTGGTATCTATGTTAATAAATTCAAATTGGTAGAAAAGATGAAATTCTCACCTTTTCATGTAGAGCTATCCCATCATTGATGTTTTCTGAATGAGAGAATTTATCTTCACTTTCTCCGGATGAACTGTTAGGTTCTTCAATAGCCTTTGCAGCTGAGGGTAAATCAACAGCCTTTTCAACCTTAACTGTTCCATCATTACCATCCTCATTTTTTTTCAAGAATTCATGAGGATTGCCAATCTCAACCGTGTTCGATTCCTCTAGGGCTTGTTTATCCAACACTACCTCTGGTTCACTTGGCAGCATTTCATCTTCTGTGTTGATTGTTTTTTCAATGGGTTCTACAGAACTGTTGGGTTCTTCAATAGCCTTTTCAACCTCAACTGTTCCATCATTAGCATCCTCATTGTTTTCCAAGGATTCACAAGGATTATCAATCTCAACCATGTTGGTTTCCTCTGGGGCTTGTTTATCCAATACTACCTCAGGTTGAACTGGCAGTATTTCATCATCTGTGTTGATTGGATTTTCAATGGGTTCTGCTGAACTGTTAAGTTCTTCAATAGCCTTTGCAGCTGAGGGTAATTCAACCGCCTTTTCAACCTCAACAGTTCCATCATTACCATCCTCATTGTTTTTCAAGGATTCACAAGGATTGTCAATCCCAACGGTATTTGTTTCTTCTGGGGCTTGTTTATGCAACACTACCTCAGGTTCAACCGGTAGCATTTCATCTTCTGTGTTGATTGGATTTTCAATGGGTTCTGGTGAACTTTTAGGTTCTTCAATAGCCTTTGCAGCTGAGGGTAATTCAACTGCCTCTACAACCTCAACTGTTCCATCATTACCATCCTCATTGTTTTTCAAGTATTCACAAGGATTGTCAATCTCAACGGTATTTGTTTCCTCTGGGGCTTGTTTATGCAACACTGCCTCAGGTTCAACCGGCAGCATTTCATCTTCTGTGTCGATTGGATTCTCAATGGGTTC
Organism: Ipomoea triloba; assembly: GCF_003576645.1. Classification (NCBI taxonomy): domain Eukaryota; kingdom Viridiplantae; phylum Streptophyta; class Magnoliopsida; order Solanales; family Convolvulaceae; genus Ipomoea; species Ipomoea triloba. Next base: position 6,146,505 of record NC_044927.1, on the reverse strand, counting down.
TGGTGAACTTTTAGGTTCTTCAATACCCTTTGCAGCTGAGGGTAATTCAACTGCCTCTACAACCTCAACTGTTCCATCGTTACCATCCTCATTGTTTTTCAAGGATTCACAAGGATTGTCAATCTCAATGGTGTTTGTTTCTTCGAGGGCTTGTTTATCCAACACTACCTCAGTTTCAACTTGCTGCATTTCATCTTCTGTGTTGATTGCTTTTTCAATAGGTTCTACTGAACTGTTCGGTTCTTCAATAGCCTTTGCAACTGAGGGTAATTCAACTGCCAATTCAACCTCAGCTGCTCCGTCATTACCATCCTCATTGTTTTTCAATGATTCACAACGATTGTCAATCTCAACAATGTTGGCTTCCTCTGGGGCTTGTTTATCCAACACTACCTCAGGTTCAACTGGCTGCATTTCATCATTCTTTCTTTTCTGCAAAAAGAAAGGAATATCTTGTTAATTATAATGTCAAAATTAAGGTCCAAGAGCTTGCCTGATAGTGTTAACAGCATTCAAGTGCTAAATATTACTCCGTATTTAAATACTAATATCTGTTTATATTACTTTTCCTAGTTAAAAAGCATTTTTTACGTTTAAATTTGATAAAATGATTTTCAATCTTTTCTTTCTCTTGTTTAAATTTGATAAAATGATTTTCAATCTTTTCTTTCTCTTGAGGGAGAGAGATAGTGAACATAATGCTTCCCACAAAGATAATGATTAAAAAAATCATTTATGCTGTTTTATCAGTTTATTCTTTAATCCTCATCATGCATCCTGCTGTTTTATCAGTTTATTCTTTAATCCTCATCATGCATCCTAGTTAAATACTAATATCTGTTTATATTACTTTTCCTAGTTAAAAAGCATTTTTTACGTTTAAATTTGATAAAATGATTTTCAATCTTTTCTTTCTCTTGTTTAAATTTGATAAAATGATTTTCAATCTTTTCTTTCTCTTGAGGGAGAGAGATAGTGAACATAATGCTTCCCACAAAGATAATGATTAAAAAAATCATTTATGCTGTTTTATCAGTTTATTCTTTAATCCTCATCATGCATCCTGCTGTTTTATCAGTTTATTCTTTAATCCTCATCATGCATCCTCATACAAACTTCATACAATCATCTTTTTTGTTATATGCAGGTTGTTCCTTGTGTGAATGCACTATGAACTATGAGTAATTACTAGCTAGAATGATCAATCAATATGCTTATACGCATCAGATGAATTGAACATACAATGAAAATTAGTTTATATTAGAGAAGTTGCTTACATTTTCACTTATGCCTCCTACTATGGCTGACAAGGTTCCCATTTTTCCATGCAGCTGTTGAAAGAGAAAATCTTAGCTATGTATTACGATAATCTTGTGAACGTCTTTTACTCTAAATTATGGTACACTTGAAGTTCACATAGCTATAACTAGGTAGAAATTATTTACTTTCTGAATGTGAAAGAATAGGTATATGTAAGTTTATGTAATGGCAGTAGATGGCTATGTATCTAAAGCTGGTAGAAAACAACAAAATGCCTTTCTTCTTAGCAGAATGCCTTCTTCTGTTCGTAATGGTTAGTTCCTTATTCAGTTTTATATCCGTCAAAGTCTTTGTTTTCGCTTCCTCCGAAAGTCTTTGGGTGTACTTGTTTCATACAGGATATCCATAACCAATGGGGAAAATTTGATCCTAATTCCTAAATCTCTTAAATATGTATTCTTCGGGTATTCTCACACTCAAGGGACCATTCATGGAATTAACTAAGTACTAAGCTAACATGTCCCTAGCATTTATTAGTATCCTCATATAAACTTCAAGCACTCGCACCCCCACCCCCACCCCGCCCTTTCTGTGATCATGCAGACTCTGTTTGTGTATATGCACATGAACTATGAGGTATTACTCAAATAATCTATATGCTTATATGCAAGATGGCTTTGCACCAAAAAGAACTAACATACAATGAAAATAAGTTTAGAGGAGAAGTTGCTTACAGTTTCACTTGTGCCTTCTGCTATATCTGCTATGGTAGCCATTTCTTCATGCAGCTGCTGAAACAAAGAAAAAATTGGCATGAATTGTGATGATCTTGTAAGTGCCTTTTACTCTAAATCATAGCACACTTAAATTTCATATAGATATAATAGGGAGGAATTAATTACTTCCTGAATATGAAAATTAGGTATATGCACATATTAGTAATGAGCGTAGATGGGTATGTAGCTAAGGTTGGTCAAAAATGACAAAAAGCTACTTGATAAAGAACAAAAGTAGTTGGTATCTATGTTAATAAATTTAAATTGGTAGAAAAGATGAAATCCTCACCTTTTCATGTAGAGCTATCCCATCATTGATGTTTTCTGAATGAGAGAATTTATCCTCACTTTCTCCGGGTGAACTGTTAGGTTCTTCAATAGCCTTTGCAGCTGAGGATAAATCAACAGCCTTTTCAACCATAACTGTTCCATCATTACCATCCTCATTTTTTTTCAAGAATTCATGAGGATTGCCAATCTCAACCGTGTTCGATTCCTCTAGGGCTTGTTTATCCAACACTACCTCTGGTTCACTTGGCAGCATTTCATCGTCTGTGTTGATTGGTTTTTCAATGGGTTCTACAGAACTGTTGGGTTCTTCAATAGCCTTTTCAACCTCAACTGTTCCATCATTAGCATCCTCATTGTTTTCCAAGGATTCACAAGGATTATCAATCTCAACCATGTTGGTTTCCTCTGGAGCTTGTTTATCCAATACTACCTCAGGTTGAACTGGCAGTATTTCATCATCTGTGTTGATTGGATTTTCAATGGGTCCTGCTGAACTGTTAAGTTCTTCAATAGCCTTTGCAGCTGAGGATAATTCAACTGCCTTTTCAACCTCAACAGTTCCATCATTACCATCCTCATTGTTTTTCAAGGACTCACAAGGATTGTCAATCTCAACGGTATTTGTTTCTTCTGGGGCTTGTTTATGCAACACTACCTCAGGTTCAACCGGCAGCATTTCATCTTCTGTGTTGATTGGATTTTCAATGGGTTCTGGTGAACTTTTCGGTTCTTCAATAGCCTTTGCAGCTGAGGGTAATTCAACTGCCTCTTCAACCTCAACTGTTCCATCGTTACCATCCTCATTGTTTTTCAAGAATTCACTAGGAATGTCAATCTCAACTGTGTTGGTTTCCTCTGGGGCTTGTTTATCCAACACTACCTCAGGTTCAACTGGCAGCATTTCATCTTCTGTGTTGATTGGTTTTTCAATGGGTTCTACTGAACTGTTAGGTTCTTCAATAGCCTTTGAAACTGAGTCAACCACCTTTTCAACATCAACTACTCCACCATTACCATCTTCATTGTTTTTCAAGGATTCAAAAGGATTGTCAATCTCAGGCATGTTGGTTTCTTCTAGGGCTTGTTTATCCAATACTACCTCAGGTTGAATCGGCAGTATTTCATCTTCTGTGTTGATTGGATTTTCAATGGGTTCTAGTGAACTGTATGGTTCTTCAATAGCCTTTGCAACTGAGGGTAATTCAACCACCTTTTCAACCTCAACTGTTCCTTTATTACCATCCTCATTGTTTTTCAAGGATTCACAAGGATTGTCGATCTCAACCATGTTGGTTTCCTCTGGGGCTTGTTTATCCAACACTACCTCAGGTTCAACTGGCAGCATTTCATCTTCTGTGTTGATTGCTTTTTCAATAGGTTCTATTGAACTGTTCGGTTCTTCAATAGCCTTTGCAACTGAGGGTAATTCAACTGCCTTTTCAACCTCAACTGTTCCATCATTACCATCCTCATTGTTTTTCAAGGATTCACAAGGATTGTCAATCTCAATGGTGTTTGTTTCTTCTGGGGCTTGTTTATCCAACACTACCTCAGGTTCAATTGGCAGCATTTGATCTTCTGTGTTGATTGGATTTTCAATGGGTTCTGGTGAACTGTTAGGTTCTTCAATAGCCTTTGCAACTGAGGATAATTCAACCGCCTTTTCAACCTCAACTGTTCCATCGTCACCATCCTCATTGTTTTTCAATGATTCACAAGGATTGTCAATCCCAACGGTATTTGTTTCTTCTGGGGCTTGTTTATCCAACACTACCTGAGGTTCAACTGGTTGCATTTCATCATTCTCTCTTTGCTGCAAAAAGAAAGAAATATCTTGTTAATTGTAATGTCAAAATTAAGGTCCAAGAGCATGGCTAATAGTGTTAACAATATTCAGGTGCTAAATATTATTTTAATATACTAATATCTATTTGCATTACTTTTCCTATGCTAAAAAGCATTTGTTTACGTTTAAATTTGATAAAGAGATTTTCAAGCTTTTCTTTTTCTTGAGGGAGAGAGAGTGAACATAATGCTTCCCACAAAGATAATGAATAAAAAATCATTTATGTTGTTTTATCAGTTTATTCTTTAATCCTCATCATGCATCCTCATACAAACTTCATACAATCATCCTTTTTGTTATATGCAGGTTATTTCTTGTGTGAATGCACTATGAACTATGAGGGATTACTAGCTAGAATGATCAATCAATATGCTTATATGCACCAGAAGAATTGAACTTACAATGAAATTTAGTTCAGATTAGAGAAGTTGCTTACATTTTCACTTATGCCTCCTACTATGTCTGTCAAGGTTCGTATTTCTTCATGCAACTGCTGAAAGAGAGAAAAAATTAGCAATGTATTGTGATAATCTTGTGAACGTCTTTTACTCTAAATTATGGTACACTTGAAGTTCACATGTAGTGATGCAGGAGAAATTGAGGATACTAAGCAGTAAGCCCCTTTGTACTAAAGATTCGTACGTTTAGTATCCTCAAGGGACCATTCATGGAATTAACTTAGTAATAAGCTATCATGCCTCGCATTTATTAGTATCCTCATATAAACTTCAAGCACTCGCCCCATTTTGATCACAGGATCTGTTTGTCTGGATGCGCATGAACTATGAGGTATTACTCAAATGATCTATATGCTTATATGCAAGATGGCTTTGCACCAAGAAGAACTAACTTACAATGAAAATAAGTTTAGAGGAGAAGTTTCTTACAGTTTCACTTGTGCCTTCTTCTATATCTGCTATGACAGCCATTTCTTCATGCAGCTGCTGAAACAGAGAAAAAATTGGCACGAATTGTGATGATCTTGTAAGTGCCTTTTACTCTAAATCATAGCACACTTAAATTTCATATAGCTATAATAGGGAGGAATTAATTACTTTCTGAATATTAAAATTAGGTATATGCAAATATTAGTAATGAGAGTAGATGGCTATGTAGCTAAGGTTGGTCGAAAATGACAAAAAGCTACTTGATAAAGTACAAAAGTGGTTGGTATCTATGTTAATAAATTTAAATTGGTAGAAAAGATGAAATCCTCACCTTTTCATGTAGAGCTATCCCATCATTGATGTTTTCTGAATGAGAGAATTCATCCTCACTTTCTCCTTTGAGTATCACATCATCAATTTTGTCTAAAATAAGCTCTTTCCTGAAGGTTAGTTCAGTATTTTGTTGAAAACCTGACCTTTCAATCTCCTCATGAACATCATACAGACTAATTTCTGCATTATTTTCACTAGTGGAATTTTTTGAGTCTGCATCGTCTTTGGACATTTCAGCTATACACTGCTGTTTCACTTCACTGATGCCTTCACATACTGTGACAGTTACATTGTCATCTGTATGTAGCCCTCTTGGTGCTTCCATAGAAGCCGGCTTCTCATGTTCTGTGATCATGTCACTGAGTTTCTCCTTGTGGTTTTCTTGAGGAAGACTACCATCAACCATATCCTTTTCTAAAATTTTGGACTGGTTGTCATCAGTGTCATTTGTGTTTATGTCCACCTGTAAAACTGTTTCAGAGACTTGAGCAGAATATGCAAGCGGCTTTGGAATTACTGGTACTGCCTCATCTAAGTTGGTTTCCTTGATTTCAGAAGCAACTGATTGGCTGGCTAACAAATAATTAACTCCCTGAACATCTTCAGTGTTGATTGGTTTTTCAATGGGTTCTGCTGGGCATTTGGGTTCTTCAATAGCCTTTGCAACTGAGGGTAATTCAACCGCCTTTTCAACCTCAACTGTTCTATCATTACAATCCTCATTGTTTTTCGATGATTCATGAGGATTGTCAATCTCAACGGTGTTTGTTTCTTCTGGGGCTTGTTTTTCCAACACTACCTCAGGTTCAATCGGCAGCGTTTCATCTTCTGCGTTGATTGGATTTTCAATTGGTTCTGGTGAACTGTTAGGTTCTTCAATAGCCTTTGTAACTGAGTGTAATTCAACTGCCATTTCAACCTCAGCTGCTCCGTCATTACCATCCTCATTGGTTTTCAATGATTCATGAGGATTGTCAATCTCAACGGTGCTTGTTTCTTCTGGGGCTTGTTTTTCCAACACTACCTCAGGTTCAATCGGCAGCATTTCATCTTCTGTGTTGATTGGATTTTCAATGGGTTCTGGTGAACTGTTAGGTTCTTCAATAGCCTTTGCAACTGAGTGTAATTCAACCGCCTTTTCAACCTCAGCTGTTCCATCATTATCATCCTCATTGTTTTTCAATGATTCACAAGGATTGTCAATCTCAACAATGTTGGTTCCCTCTTGGGCTTGTTTATCCAGCACTACCTCAGGTTCAACTGGTTGCATTTCATCATTCTCTCTTTTCTGCAAAAAGAAAGGACTATCTTGTTAATTGTAATGTCAAATTTAAGGTCCAAGAGCATGCCTGATAGTGTTAACAGCATTCAAGTGTTGAATATTATTTTAATTCTAATGTCTGTTTACATTACTTCTCCTATGCTAAAAAGCATTAGTTTATGTTTAAATTTGATAAAAAGATTTTCAAGCATTTCTTTTTCTTGAGAGAGAGTATGTGAACATAATGCTTCGCACAAAGATAATGAATAAAAAACCATTTATGCTGCTTTATCAGTTTATTCTTTAATCCTCATCACGCATCCTCATACAAACTTCATACAATCATCCTTTTTCTTATTATGCAGGTTGTTTCTTGTGTGAATGCACAATGAACTCTGAAGTATTACTAGCAAGAATGATCAATCAATATGCTTATACACATCTGAAGAATTGAACTTACAATGAAAATTAGTTTAGATTAGAGAAGTTGCTTACATTTTCACTTATGCCTCCTACTATGTCTGTCAAGTTTCCCATTTCTTCATGCAGGTGCTGAAAGAGAGAAAAAATTAGCAATGTGTTGTGATAATCTTGTGAACGTACCTCTTTTACTCTAAGTTATGGTACACTTGAAGTTCACATAGCTATAACTAGGTAGGAACTATTTACTTTCTTAATGTGAAAGATTAGGTATATGTAAGTATTCCACTTGATGAAGAACATGAATGGTTTCATTCTGCTTAAGTAAATATAAATGTGTAGAGAATATGAAATTCTCACCCTTTCTTTTAGAGTTGTTCCCTCAATAGTGTCTTCTGAATGAGATGTTTTCTCCTCACTTTCTCCTTGTGATACATATGGTGGAATCCCCTTATTATTCAATATAATACCAAAGTCTTTACCTTCGCCATCCTCTGCTTCTGAGAACAAATTTTCTTGAATTTCATTTTCGGTTTTGCTGCATGGTTTCCCAATGTATTCTGCAGAACTGTAATTCTCTTCAGCAATAGCCTTGTGAGCATAGGATAATTCGGTCATCTTTTCACCCTCAGCTGTTCCGCCATCACAAACTTCCTGAGGATTGTTTTCCTCTGTGGCCAGTAGTTTGTCCAACCCTCTCTCAACTTCTTCTGACAAAGTCTTTTCATTAGTATCTCTTTTCTGCATACAAGTCAAAGGTATTTGCACTTAATTATCCAGCATTCAAGTGTTAAATATATTGTTGGAACTACTTTCTGTTTATATTATAACTTTTCTGTGTCAGATAGCGTCTTAGTGGATGGGACAGCTGGCCAAGAGATTTAAGGCTGCTCCATACCCAATGCCAAGAATCAAACCTGAGTCCGACACTCAACCACACCCCCAGGTTGTCTTAGTTTTATGCTTCAAAACTGATAAGGATGTTTTGATACATACTGTCATTATCATCTGGAGATAATATTTATTTTCTTCTACTTTCCATCTAAATCATCAAGAGCTTTGTTGGATTATGATTTAAGACTATTTCATTGAGTTTATAAGATCTTTCCATCTAATTCTGCTTTAAATGTCTAGAAATTATGGAAATTCTAACCTTATCTTGTAGAGTTGTCTCATCATTGATGTCTTCTGAATGAGAGGATGTTTTCCCCTCACTTTCTCCTTTGAGTATGCCTCCATCATCATCTTTGTCCAACACTTTTAATGGTTCCTCAGCTTCTTCATGAGGATTGTTTATTATTTCAACTTTCTTGTTTTCCTCTGTGGCCAGTAGTTTGTCCAACACTGTCTCAACTTCTTCTGGAATGCTCTTTTCATCATTATTCTCTCTTTTCTGCATACAAGTCAGAGGCATTTGCATTAAAATCCATGACTTATATCAACAGAACAACATTCATGTGTTAAGTATACTATATACTGTGTTGTTCAAACTAGTTTCTGCTTTATATAACTTTTGTATGTTAGCGGATAGCATTTTAGTTTTATGCTCCAAAACTCAAGATGTAAGATGGTTGTTTTCTTTTTTTACCCTGAGAGAAAATACAGTGGATGAATTTGAATTTAAAGAACGAGATGATCATGTATTTGATACTGTGGCCATGGATCCACCAAAGTCAAAATGCCAAAAATCATTTTTTGTAACTCAGCAGTTTGAAGCAGTTCAAATTTTTACTCCAAATTTAAAAATAAATAAAAATAAAAACAATAATAATAATAAAAAGTATAGAAGACTAACAGGGCTCCATTAATGAGAAGCCTCTCCTCACTTTGCCCTCTTGCCCACCAACGGATGGGCAAAAAACGGAGCATTCATTTTATGGAGCCTTGAGGCCCCTTTTATAGGAGCCTCAAGGCTCCCCTGCCACTTCTCCCACCGATGTGGGAGAAGTGGTAGAATTAAGGGAAGCCGCGCGGCTCCCCTACGTTTTTTTTTTTTCTTTTTATAATAATAATTTTCTTTTTATAATAATTAATAATTTATTATTATTATTATTATTATTATTATATATGTCTTTATAGGTGATTTTACATGTTAACCGCTAATCATAAATAGCTAATTTTACTAAATATTTTTTTATAAGTCTCTATATAGTTTGTTGGTCAAATCTGCTACGTTAACCGTTGATGGCCAAACAAGCCCTATATATCATTATTGTCTGGAGAAAATATTTATTTTCTTTCACAAATTAAACTTGCTGATGGACCATCTAAATTGTCAAGAGGTTTCATGCTGTATGGTATGATATACTATACGATTATTTCATTTGAGTTTGTAAAATTATTTGAAGTCTAGCCTCCTTGCCCTCGCCGCAAGTATCATATTTTAATATGTAGAAGCACAATATAATGGCTTCCCAGGAAATCGTTAGGCATTAGCTTGTAAGCCCTCCCCAATAGTGAGTTTCGGCACAAATTCTAAGAAATAAAAGCTGATTCATTGTTTTGTTAACTAATGGGATGAAGGAAAATTAATGATATATTTCTCCTGCAAAGAAGGGATTTTGTCAGCTCATATGGGACCCACTGAAATGGAAAACAGCTGCTCCCCCATGCGTGGGGTGCAGATTCGCGCCACGCGCCTGCTTGGGCGCGTAATATTAATTTTTTCTTTTTGGGTCAGATTTTGTTTTGTAATTTTTTTTCCTTTTTTTTTCTTCCACCTCATTTTCTCTTTCCTAATCACACTTACAAAATCTTCTCAAAATCTACACCAAAATTCTAACTATTGGAGAAGGCCAAGTGCAGAATTAATTAATACGTACTATCACTTGTTAGTTTTAGTACACCCAAGTAACAATATAATTAATTGTACCGTATCTAAAAGTCAATTACTTATACTCTACAGTGTATTAGTGTATAGTGATGTTACTTGCACATATAACTTGCATTTTAAAATTTCAGTTATTTATAAAATGTTACTGTATCTTTTTAAAAATTGTTTATGATATGTTAAATCTTTCTATATAGACGACTCAAATTAATTCCTAGTTCTCTCCTAAAGAGCAATTCCCACCTCCAAATATATGACAAACCAAGTTTTTCAACAATATGTGATGCCTAAATATAATTCATAAAAATCATTAATTCATGTTCCACCATCATCCATCAACACGTACGTACTATGAAAACACAACACCAAAAGTTAAACTTTTCGATATTGTCTATTTTCCATCTGATTATTGATTTATATATATGTACTGTTACAATACTGTACTGTTAATTGTTAGATTGATTAAAGTTAAAACTTTCTACTACATACTAACATATTTCACTAATCAACTACCAATATGAAGTTGTCAGTGCATAATCATCATACTCATATCCAGGTGGCTATCAATTTCACATATTATTTTTATCATACTAACACATTTATATGTCCGTAACTTATACTCTCAGATGCAACTTGTACTCCGATCCAACAATATAATACGGATTATAAACTAAATTAAATATAAAGTTTCAAGTTTAATCTTTATTTAACATCCATATATAATCGAAATTAAAAATAAAGAAGCTAGCTAGCTAGGATATGATGGCATGTACTATTAGAATTGAAGCGAAGAAAACTATTTATATTTGAGAGGAAAAATTGAAGTGACTTACAGTCTGAGCTGCTGTTTCTGCAAAAGTGTCAGCAGCCACGGCGGTGGCCATTTCTCATGCAAAAAAGTTGAGAATGTTCTCCGATCAGATCCCTTAACTTTATTCTAAATTAAAGCTTGGGATTCAGGGAACTGATCGAGTTATATATATATATAACTATATAAGTAGGCTGGGGAGATGCGAATTATTGAAATTTTAGGCATCATATCTGTAATGATCGAAAACTGATGCCTGGCCATGAAGTTAACGTTTGCAGAAGCTGACAAAATGCCACTTGTTTATGACATTACTTTTTGCTAATCTAATCTGCCAGATGTGTAATTCGTCATTGGGGGAAGATGATGATTCATATATTCACCTAATTATGTCTTTTTTTCCCCTTAAATATAATTAAATGAGTGATACAACTATGATTGACCATTCCATTCACTATTTCATTCATTGAGTATGCGTTCTATCACAACTAATGTCCTGTTTGGTTGATTGTAGTTTAGGGTGTATTGAATTTCAATTTAATGAATTCCCTAACTACGGTGTTTGGTTGGAGAGAATTGCAATTCATAGGGTAGCCCGCATGAATTGCAATTCGGGGGAGATGATGGGCAATTTTGTTGGTGTAAAGACAATTTTGTCCCTCCTCCCATACGCTTTGTCTTTTAAATTTTTTTAAAAGAATTATTATTATTATTACTACTACTACTATTACATAAGGACATTTTAGTCATTTTACCGCTTCTTACCTTTCAATTCCTTGTACTCCTATTCCTGCATACCAAACGCTGTAATTTCAGTTCCTACTTTATTCATTGAATTGCAATTCCCACCAAATTACAATTACCCCGCCCCTCCGCCTCCTAATTCCCTCCTCCCAACCAAACGCCTTGTAAATGTTCAATCTGGTAAGTTTGATGGGCTCCACGTGTCCCATGATCTTTGACATCAAATTAAAACATGTGGTTCATCCCAATTAAAAGTCTAGTAATTAGATTACACATTTATATTTATATTTATATATTATATTATATTCTCAACAATTAATTGTTTGAATTTTACTACCCGGCAGAAGCCACAGCCAGAGCTTCGTCATCTTAAGGTTTAGGTATACGACACCTAAACCACACACCTTAAAGTTTAAATTTACACACTTAAAACTTTGCAATTGAAAATCTTAAAATTTGAACTATAAGGATTCTCAAAAAATTTGAACTATAAGGCAATCTTAATTTAAATGATGCACACTTAATTATGACAAACCGTACCAAACCAAATTTCTAAATAATAATACGATTAACAATTTAGTACATAATCTATAACCCTCCCTGCGCTGATGATATTGGAATATTCGGATGCATGACGTGTACTACCAGAAGTGTCAACGTTCCACGTCAGGAATCCGACGTGGAAAGGAGTTTATATAATTGTCATAATGCAAATAATTTAACGTTGGAAGAAAAAAATTAAAGATGGAATATATATGTGGGATAGACATCATTATTGAAATCGCAAATGGGATGATGGAATGTGACGGAGCAGGTGCATGTGTAGGGGGAGGTGGAAAAGCAATTGAATACAAAGAAAGAAGGACGTTAGTCCGACCGACCAAAACAAAATTTCATTGTCTGCTTCGCCGCCCTCTTATCACATCTTCCCTGCTATTCTTTGTTTACACTAATATTTTTAGTTTTTTTTTTCTTTTTCCAACACCAAAATAGAATCAAAAGAATTAGCTAGATGTAATTGTTTGACCAATTCTAGTTATTTAATTTGGTCAAGCAGTTAAGATGAAAGTTAAGACTATTTAATTTAATTTCTTTTTTTAGTACGGTAGAGGGAGAGACCGGCCCAACGGGAAGACTAAGGCACTAAACTAAGACCGTGCGGTGCTTAATCGCACTACAATGTCTGTCAAAATCAAAGGATCAAGAGGTTGTGAGACAGACTTGAAGATCATTCGGCCACAGTTAAGACTTTCAGCGAGCTTTAATAAGAGCCTCTACCACTTAGTTATGCAGACAAAAGATCTTTTTTATAGGCACTTTCCAATCCTGCTTGAGAAGTTCTTTGCACTTCATCACAAGGTTATATGATGGACTTGCAGTCATCTCCCCATCTTGTAGGAGGTTGTAGCATTCTTTCCTTTTGTATCCCTCGTTCCAGGCGATTTCAATGCTACAACCTTGTGATGAAGTGCATAATTGTGTTCGTTGGCCTATCAACTTGATGAACTTACATGTGATATAAAATAAAGAAGTTAGTGCATGTAAATAGTGTAGAGAGAGAAAAGAGGCCAGTTTTTTTTTTATTTGCGTAGCCTTGTGCTAGTAAATAAGTGAGGCCCTATTAAAGTATAAATAAAATGCTAATTGAAGAAAAGTGATTCGCGTTAATATTACAGAATAGAATTTTTTTTTGAATAATACGTAATAGAATTTAGATTAGTCATGAAAACCTAATTTTGAGCCAATATAATCACAAATACATATACTAACTATTGAGTCTGGACTAGGGCCCCCCAAAATTTTGGGGCCCTGTGTTGTTGCACATCTTGCACGCCCTAAAATCCGGCCCTGCAACTCATGACAATACATACATACATACATACATACATACATACATACATACATACATACATACATATATATATATATATATATATATATATATGTATGTATGTATGTATGTATGTATGTATGTATGTATGTATATATATAAAAGGTCATAATGATAGGAATTATGATAACCGTTTCATCCATTACAGAAATAATGTCCATTATTTATGATATATTTATAACACTCCCTTGGACATTATTTGATCACGATCTTGCCACGTTAAAAACTTGATAGGAAAATTCTGTGAGAAAAACCTAAACAAGATAAAAAAAATACAAGGTATATGGATTGTATAATTAAATACATTCATGCCTCGTTAAAAACTTCACTAGGAAAACCACGTGGGAAAACCTAGTTGAAGAAAATAGTACATGATATTTATAAACTCATAAATAGTATTGGTTGCCTCATTAAAAACCTTAACATAAGAAAACCTTATGGAAAAAACTTAGTTAAGGGAAAAGAGTACAACCATAAGCCTTCAGGGCATATTCTTCAAGATTTCGAGGTTGGACTATTTAGGTATTTATTTGCAATGTCTCCCCCTTATTAACGCCATTATGTCATACTCATGTCTCGTTAAAATCACACTAGAAAAATCCTGTAGCAAAAGTCTAGTGAGGAAAATAGTACATGGTACGCGTGTATTCATATATTGTAAAAGAGTACAACTGATATTCTTCTTAAGACCCAATCTTTAGGATTGACTCAAGTAAATTTACTACTCATCTCCCCCTGAAGATAATAATCTTCAAGTTCTATACTTAGCTTCTATATGTCTTTGAAGTTTCAATAAGTTGTAGAGAAAAGATATGACACAATCTTCATGATTATCTTCATGATTGTCTTTAGAATTTGATCATATATGGACCGATGAAATTACTTATATATTTTATGTTTTGTTGCTCTCGAGTCCTGAAGTATCATCTTAAGTTTAAATGAGTCGTTTATCTCTCCCTTGAGATACTTAGATGGCAATTAATCTACTATATGATATTATCTATCTTAAATAATTGTTTTAGAGTACTCAACATACAATGTTGTATGGAGTGAACTTATCAAGAGAAATATCATAATTTTCGTCTATTATTCATGCTTTCAAAAAAAAATGAAGCATAAATTTGTATGCATGGCATATGTCAAATATTCGCCATAAAGAAAATATCACATTCATACAATGACCAATATTAATTAATAAAAAATTGTCTTTTGAAAAAAGGACTTATCTAGTTCTTCAGGATATTGTGTGATAACTTTATGGCCATTACATGATCTCTTCTCATGTCAATAATTGCCAATGTCGCCTTTCACGGGTTTGACAAAGATAGCCAAAATATCATAGTAATATTCGCACATATTACAGACATAATAGACGAAGAATCTCTAGAGTGCTTGATGACAAATCTGTTTTTCATAAAAGCATACAAGGCATGCACTCATGTGGATTTTTTGATTGGTTTGATCCTCCAATGTGTTCACGGTCGAAGAAGATCATTCCCGGATTGTTGAAGAGGGTGAACCGAAATGAGGAACAAATTGAGAGGCTCAAAGCATTATTACGAAGTGGCAATAGTCCAAAAAAAACGTTGTAATGGGAAATGACTCAAATGGTGCAAATGGCTCAAAGCATTGTTCTTGGTAGCAATATGAGTAGTAATGATTAATGTCATGGCAAAGAAATATGGAAAACCTAGTGATCTTTATAGGCTGCCATGAGATTAATTATGTAATTGCTCACTATTTTGTATTTACAATGCTCACTATATAATGTAACTTCCATTCAATATTTATGGTTTCATTGCTAATTCTCTATTTCATATTTAAATTGCTCATTGAAAAAGAGATTGCATAAATTGGACAAAAAAAAGATTGCACAAATTGAGCAAAAAAGAGATTCCATAAATTGGGCAAAATATACCCCTTCACAATTTGATTTGTTTCTTTGTAATATGCCAACAAAAAGGAACCATTGCACCAAAGTAAAAAATCATGCTTCTCGATGCTTCAGCCAACCATGGCAATACTGCAAAACAAAAAGAAACCATAGTAGCAACTTGGTTTTTTCCTTTCTAACAAAACACAAACCATGCTAACACTACTACCAAAAAAACACTACCAACACTACCCACAATTCATTCAAGTTCAATATGTTCACTGAAATTCCCTTTGAATTTGGTCTTGAACCCCATGGTAGACCTTGTTCGGTATTTTCTTGTAGCCACTTGATTTGTTTTCAGCGCAGATAATTTGTGTTTAATCGAGCAAAATGGAGTCGCGAGTGAGACCAGAGGAAGAAACAGGTTTCACCCAAATAAAATGACTACTTTGCCCTCAAAATAACGACAATTGTAACGGAGGAAAACATTGAGTGTGATTTTAAAACTCGGAGGACTAAATTGGATACTTTTAATAATTTGGGACTAAATCAAGTATTAGCTAATAGTCGAAGCACCAAAATAGATATTAACTCTTTATAAAATGATGACATCCAATACTTCACAAGATGGAAAACAAAGCATAGTTTTCGCCTTTTATGATGAATAAACAATTGTTAAATCATGAACTAGAGTCCAACTTACATTGTGGACTTAATCTAAAAATTATGTATTTATAGGTAACATATTATATATATATATATATATATATATATATATATGCATATTATATATTTGTAAATAATATATTATGTATCTTCAAATTGTTTACAAACACATAATCTATTAATTACAAATACAGATCCTATTTATAGTATAATTTGGGGATGAATGGAAGGGCAAACCTAGTGTAGGTGGGAGTAGTTTTCTTAATACATTTACCTTATCCATATGCGAATGCCAATGTGAGCTCCAGGTCGGAAAATGACCTCACTTTATAAGTGTCCCCTTCGCTAGGGCCATTCTTACGGACGGAACGGGTGGCGTTGGCCCAACCGTGATATGACTGAACGCCCACAATCTTATTTTCTTCAGTTTTATCTTGTGACAAAAGATAAAATCGCTCCCCCTCATATGTTTCTATAATTTGATCTGATAATTTGTGAAACAATAAATTATAATTACTTAATTAATCAATACAAACATAAATTTGTACTCATTGTTTATAAAAATTTCTCATTTTGAGATATTGTATTCGTATTTTCTAACCAGTTGAATTAACCATGCTGGCGCCTTCGACTCTGAGGGCCCCTAGTGACAGCCGATCGACTACGCATTTGACCACAGAAACAAGAATCTTACGACTCACTGGGCAGCGCCCCGGCTGCCCACCGCCCATTAGCCATTGGACCCACCAGGCCACCACTTTATCCGGCGGCTAGGCTGCTTTAATTTGTCTTCATCATCTTATTACCGCAAACTGTTCGTTCTTTCACGTCTCTCATCTGCACTCTACATTTCATTGTGTACTTTAATAAATCCTTGCGATTGGATTGGCTAACACTATCCTCTGGCTTTGGACTGGTGGGAAAAAAAAATTGTGAGAAAACAACTCGAGAGAGAGACGAAAAAAAAAGCATTTGAATCAAAATAGTGGGGTTGGGGAGTTGGGCCATCAATTTTGATTTTATTTTATAAAGAAAATTTTGTAATTCTTGTATTATTTGATGGTGTTAAATCAGTTATAATTTTTTCATAATTGATACTCCGTACTTTGTAATTTGGAAGTAATCCACTCTATTATGTTGAAACTATGGTTGCAATAGGTGCGAAGCACCTGTTGAACGCTAGAGTAGCACATAATGACATAAACCACCTAGGCAACTAACTAACTAACTATATATATAATTAAAAAAATTAACAATACCGAGTCGGTCAAGTTAACTCGGCTAACTCAATCAAATTAGACGAGTTAACTCAGTCAAATTCGCAACCAACTCGGCCGAGTAAACAACCACCGAAGAAGTAATTCGCCTCGACCTAAAGATGTCTAACGGC
Source organism: Ipomoea triloba (assembly GCF_003576645.1). NCBI lineage: Eukaryota > Viridiplantae > Streptophyta > Magnoliopsida > Solanales > Convolvulaceae > Ipomoea > Ipomoea triloba. The sequence goes on along the minus strand of NC_044927.1, from coordinate 6,129,226 downwards.
TAGGCCAGTTTTTGCAACCGTGGTTGAAACTAATAATCAAATAAAACTACGTAAACTAGTAAACAGTATTATATCTTCATGCAAAATTGAGAAAAAGGAAGGGGAGGATGAGAGTTTGAATTAAATAATGATAGTAATCATTTGCTTCTAATTTATTTCTTTTTACAATGCAGTATCTGTTCATAAGCACATTTACCTACACTAAGGCTCGAACCCACCACCTCCCGTATAAAGGGAAGGGTTTAATGCCACTAGACCACAAGATTTCTTAAAAACTTAAACGTTATGTTTTATAGTATACGAAAATAAATAATTATATGAACTTATTTTAATCACTTATTAATTTACTAACTAAAATGAATTACTTATTTATAATTTCAAATAAGTAATAAATTTCAAAATATGTTGTGAATTGCCATTCATCAGTTGGTTAATTCAATCAATTATCATGTTGTAGTGTTTTAGACTTTTAGTACCCTATATTTCAAACTCGAGAACTAAACAAATGCAACAAAAAATAAATAAATAAATAAATAACAAATAAAATAAAAAATGCAAAATAATATATTGGTATATTACTAATAATTTTGCAGTCTACAAACAAAATGAATAAATGTAACTTTTCGAATATCAACCTTAGATTAAGAATGACAATAGAACGAAAGAATATCTACGCCACTACAATAATTGCACTCACATGAAAAATAAAGCTCATCCCCAAAGAACCCCATTGAGATTTTGTAAGTGCGAAGCATTCCCAAAATTTTTTCGCTACTTTTATAAATTTTTAATATTATATGTAAAATTTCACAAATTTAATTTTAATATACTCCGTAACATTTATAATCCATACCTACAATAAATACATCAAACATAATTCATTAATAGATTACATTTTTAAAATAAAAAATATATTTATAAACATTAGATTCAGTTTATAAAAATATTATTTAGATTATAGTTATATTATATAAATAATGTAATATATATAATATTACATATATAGGTGCAAAAATACCTCTCCTCGCACCCAACTCCATACCTATGTGAGTACAAAAGAATTCTTTGAATACTCACTTTTATTTGTCATAATTTATTTGTCATTAAAGTGAGAATATGAGTAGTTATGCGAATATCCGATAATAATTGAGATATGGATTATAGATGTACCACAACCACAAGAAGTAGAACTCAGCAAAACGATGTCGTACAGAGGGACATGCCTCCTTAGTCCTTACCTTAATAATCCCTATAAATTATAATGGGGTCACCACAGCAGCTGAAATTAAGCATAAAAAGCAGGGGTATTATAGGAAGGTAAATTATTTAGGCGGGAAGGAGAGCCGTTGCTCACCGAAGACCAAAATCTGGCGCCAAAACCCCAATTTCGGCTGCCCGAAACTGCCCGTTAGCATTACGGGCAGGGGCAGCCCTATTTTCCCCCCTGAGAAATCTTTGTCAAATATAATCTATACCCCATAGCCTAAACTCTCATATTTTTGGTTTGCCATTTCTCTCTCTCTCTCTCTCTGGTTTTGCCGCCACCACCCCATCCCTTTCCCTCATTCAAAGCCTTTTTTTCATTTCCAGCCTTTTGGTTTATTCCCCCAAAATCAAATTTTTTCTTTGATTCCTTGAACCAAACACCTCTTGCATAAAAAGATCAGAACACCCTTTAATTGCCACCAATTTGTTCTTTCTTTTTCTCTTGGTATATTCTAGGGGGGTTTAGAAATGGGGTTTTCGAAGAAGCATCAAGTGGAGGGGGGCAAGGAATCGGAGGGCAAGAAATGGGTTATCGCCGGAATCGCTATCCGGGTTCCTCTGAAACCGATATCAACAAAGCCGCCGCCGGCGAGTGAAGAGTCGGAGGAGAATGAATGCTCGACGACTCCGACGGCCAGGGATTCACGGATACCGGAGAAGCTTCCTTGCCCGCCGGCCCCCAGAAAACGCCGGCCGGCAAGCTCAACCTGTCATTTCAACGGCGCCCGGGATTTCTTTATTCCGCCGGACCTCGAATCGGTATTCATACGCCATGTGGAGAGAGCAAATTAAATCGATTAAGCCTGAAAAAGAAGAAGAAGAAGAAGTAGGTAGTTTAGAGGTTGAGAATTAAGATGGTGGTAATCTTGTAATATACAAATACTGTATTTTCTATGAAATATTTAGTTTAGGCACTAGTGTAGCTTATAAGCTGTTTCCCTTAATTAACAAAAAAAAAGGAGTTATTCTCAATTTCTGCTGTTTGCTGTTGCCTCTTTTCTATTGGAGTTTTTTTGTTTTTGTGTGCGTGTATTTTTGTTGTGTTTTCGATATATTTAGATTTATATGATAAGCATTTATGAATAAGTTTGAAATTATGAGAGCATGGGTAATCTCAAAATTAATTTTGGTTGTCATTTCCAATAATTAAGGGTTGATATTGTTGGTCCATTTTTCTTCATCCTCACCTACTCAACTTCCCATATTTCCATTCAATAACACATTCCCATCCATTCTTCACCTAAATATGAATGCGCACGTGTAATACCATTACCATTTACCAGCAAAGGATTGCAAAATCACAGTTATCCCTGTTTAGCTCACTGTTTCAGTAAGAAGTATTTATGAGAAGAGATCAATCTTTCAACATCGGTAGCAGTAGTGTAGGAATTATGTTTAAGTGGGCAGATCCTTTGTGCGCATTAGTATTTGACCCTTAGAATCGAGGATTCAATTTTTTGGGACAAGGATGCGAAACTTGCTCATGTTGTAAACTTGTAATAGTTGGATTACAAATTTATTATATTTTTGATAGGTTTCAAGCAACACGTCAACTATAGTCTCTAAATTTAAACTTATCACCTTTACTATAAAGTACTTTGATATCAAATTTAAGTATATATTCAATTTTAAGTAAAAAACTAAGCTAATAGTTAGATTGTATATTTATATTTACATATTATATGCTAGAAGAAATACAAAGGTTGCCTCTCAAATTGATTGACTCGATGTGGGTGACAGACCATATCACTCCCAAGACTTAAAACCTTTCCTTGCCCACCAAGTACCAACTAAAAACTCTTATTTCAAAATTATTATTTGTTCTTTGTAAAAGCCCCCTTTATATGCCCCACCTCCCCTGAGAAACTTTATCGTAGGATGGACTTTTCAATTTTTTTTTTCTATCTCAATCATAATACTTGAATATTTTTTTAAAAGTGTTTAGTATTTAAACATACTGATTAATTAATTAACTAATTATGTCAAATTTTGACTGATTTTTACACTTGTTTTCTACTGGTTATTAAATTATATTTGTATTACTGTAAAAAAAATAAAATTACACCGTATTATTTAAAAATAACTCGCAATGCCAACGGAAGATAAGATTTAATATCTTTAGAATATAATATTTTACCATATGCTAGAGTAATACTACATTCTTCCTAATAATCACTCCTTAAATATCACTATTAATTGATTTTTTTTTTTTTGTATTTGATTAATTATTTGCACCCGGGCCCACTCTCCCAGCATTGGTAAACCCACCCCCTACCTCGTAATGCTTCCAATGGTGATTAAAGGACAAAGAGATGTGCATAATGGAGTTTGGTACTATATGAGAATCCTATGTGGGGTTTAAGAATTGTTTGGTTATAATGCACTTTAAGATAAGACTTTATGGCATGTTAATCAATGCCAAAACCCACTAATCCATTGTTTAATTCAATTACACATTATATTTTTTTTATGTGTGAAATAAAACTAAATGGAGGCAGATATGAAATTTGACATTTTTTGGTTATTCATTGTGACCATGATGTATTAGTAAGTCAATTGATTATTATATTTATAATATAGACTTAAATCTTAAATTTTTAGTGGAGTAGCAGATTTGTTATTAACGATAATTTTTCAAAAAAAAAAAAATAGTAACGTCAAGGTTTCTTTGAAAATTTTAATTAGGGGTTGCTAAAAATTGTTTGTATCATCATGTATCATTATAAAAACATAATATATAATCCATGTATCATGTTAGTCTTTTTATTAAAATAGAACACATATTTCAATTTAGTATCAAAGATAACCTCATGTCAAAGGTAATTGGTTCAAATTTTTGCGCCACATCTAGCATATTAACTAGAAGTTACATCATGTACATAGTCAATTAAACCCCGTTTTGAAACTTATTTAATCTTTTTTCAAAAAAAAAAATAAAAAAATAAAAAAAATTGAGGCACTAAGAAAATGTTATTTTTAAAGCCTCCTTGGGATCAGCATTGTTTAACGAATTGAAGCAGTTCAGTGCAAGGATAATTAACAATAGTTGTGGTCTAATTTACTGTGTAAGATTCTTGTATGTTTTAGTGACATTTCGGGTTAAGAAAATGGTTGAACTAATTGACAGTAAAGTTGAAATCAACAATCTACGTACGACGTATATATTGTTTTCGATCATCGGATTCTTTAAGGATGAGTGACAAAGTGTTTTTTTTTTTTTTTCCAGGAAAAAAAAATAAAATAAAATAAAATCTAGGTCGTGGACCCGTGGTTGCCTTCTGGGGAGCAATGACCAAATGATACCAAACGAAACTATTTGGTTTTGTAATTTTGCAATTCGATCTTCTATATATGTTACTCTCTTCCTGCTCCTTTCACCCTCACGTATGATGACAAAGTCAAGTCATGATCTTGATTACCATCCACAATTTTTTTAAAAACTCATATAACTAATGGTTGAACGACTTTTTAAACATACTATATATCAGAAATTTAAATAATATTTTCAATATCGTATAGTTATAAATATTATTTTAAAATTGATAAGCTTTTATTATTTATTTGTGGTGAGTAGCCAACTATGTTATATTGGTTGGGTTAGTTTATCCGTTTATATCGGTAGAGGAAGTCTACTAATTATACTCAGTAAAGTTGCATGTGTAGAAAGAATAAGGTGAAAAAGATCAGTAGAGGCACACTGTACTATTTCTCAAGAGTATACTAATTATACCAATAATTAAATTGTGTGAAAATGATCATGTGAGGAAAAAATTAGTAGAGGTGCATTATACCAATAAAGGCATAAGACCGCTAGTCTTTGGAAAAAAAAAAAAACAAAAACAAAACAAAACAAAACAAAACTAATCAACCACATCCATACTATCATTGAGAAACTATGCCTATTATTATTATCTTTTTGGCTATTATCATTGTCTTTTTGGGGATGAGGATTTGGTTCAGTTTTTTAAGGTGCATTGCGCCATGCCACTAAAATTGTTGTGAAGCACACCAGGAAACTAGATTAAATCAAGAATTCATTTCTGGCGGAAATTGCAACAAGAGAAAGTATGGATCACACCAATTAATCGGGTTTTGTATTGCAAAAATTATGCTTGGGTACTATCAAGTGAGGGTGTTTCCCTCTAAACTGCTATTGCACCAATTAATTTTATGAAAAATTATGCCATATATAGGTCATAGTTGTGCATTCTTAAAATATTTACTTTTATAAAAAATTTGATAATCTTGCATTAATATACGCTACGATACCGAATGATACTTTGATAAATTCTAAAACACCAATTTAAAAATAGACATTGGGCATTAAATTATTCGCGCAAAGCGTGTGATAACTAGTATACCCATAAGCAAGACTATTGAACTTTAAAGTTTCCATGCATTCACTAAGAGTTAATGCCATATGGGGTCCTCCGAGTATAATGATTGTGCCACGTTTAGTCCTAAACTTTCAAATTGACTACTTGTGATCATTCGACTTTATTGTTACTATCTGTGGTCCAAATTTATCACCCATGATCCATCAACTTTCAAAATTTAACCGGCCATGGATGGTATTAACTCCATTCATTAACTTCGTCTCCATACGTCCTCATTATTATACTCCCTAACTCCTGCTACATCAAAGTATACTCTTTGTCTCTTCCAAGAGCATATATTTGTCACGGTCTTATACTTATATATACTCTTAATTTTTATCTTTTAATTTTAAAACAGGATACACAAAGATATATAATATGTTCAAGCAATTCAACAATTAGCTTTTCTTTATAAAAGTACAGTCACTTAGAATTCATTGTGCATGAATTTGCTAAGAACTCTCTTTTCTCTCTTGTCCTACCCTACCTCCACTCACAAAACACTTTCTATATCAACCTTCTCTTGATCTTTTTCGTGTTTCCTTTCAAAGAAAGTCTAGTTCACATGTCTTGAATTAACCGAATCGTATAATTTCTTTTTAAGGAATTTTAATTTTTGATTTTTGTGAAATTCCTAACAAATTAACAATTGCATTGCTTTATGATTTAATAATTATAATACATTAACATTAGTGATAATAACTTATTGTGACATTTTTTTTTTTGGGATAGATTTTTCCACAATATGTCCCAAATAAAGGAGGATCGAAGATCCTTTGTTGGCCAATGGTTGTATCTGGGATGAGTAACGATTCGCCAAATTCATTCCCATTCCATTGCATCGGATTAGCATCCACTTAAAGTGGATGGAATTATTTAATAAAAATATGTTGCTAGTGGATTGAATGTAGATGTGGATGTGACTTTTATAAAATCTACTATATTCAATATATCTGCTCCACTAATCCATTATATATATATATATATATATATATATATATATATATATATATATATATATATATATATATATATATATATATATATATATATATATATATATATATATATATATATATATATAT